>NW_015386387.1:1151511-1156707 GCF_001527695.2 Protobothrops mucrosquamatus | reverse complement strand
CTGCCAGTTTAAATAGCCATGTCTTGAGGGCGCGGCGGAAGGAGGGGAGATCCGGAATCACCCGGATCTCTGGGGGTAGTTCGTTCCATAGGGTGGGAGCTCCAACCGAGAAGGCCCTCCTCCTGGGGGTCGCCAGCCGGCACTGTCTGGCTGACGGCACCCTGAGGAGGCCCTCTCTGTGGGAGCGTATCGGCCGGTGATAACCTAGGTAGTCTATCCTTTCCTGGTGGAATTCGCATTTTGAGAGTTTGGCATATAGGTGGGCGGCTCGCAGTTTCTTTAAAACTGCTCTGACTAGGTTGACATGTTCCTCTTTTGATTCAGTGAAGATAAGAATGTTGTCTAAGTAAACCAGGACCCCCTTAAATAGGTGCTCCCTTAGAACGTCATTGATTAATTGCATAAATACTGCAGGGCCCCCTTGTAATCCAAATGGCAAGACTTTGAACTGGTAGCACCCCATTGGGCAGTTAAATGCGGTCTTCCATTCATCCCCTTCCTTAATTCTCACGCAATAGTAAGCTTCCCTTAGGTCTAGTTTAGAAAAAAAAAATCCCTTTCGAGAGATGTGACAACATGTCTTTCATGAGGGGCAGAGGGTATAGATTGCGTTCACTGATTGTATTCAGGGCCCTATAATCCACGCATAAGCGTAAAGAGCTGTCCTTCTTCTCTCTAAAGAGGACCGGGGCAGCCACTTTAGGCTTGGCTGGCTCAATGAACCCCCTTTCTAGGTTTTTCTTTATGAATCTTTCCATTTCCTCCTTCTCCTTTGGGCTCATGGAGTATAATCTGGGCTTCAGGAGTTTTGCCCCAGGCTTGAATTCAATGGCACAGTCCGTGGGTCGGTGATGGGGGAGCTCATCCGCCCTCTCCTCACTGAAAACTTCAGCAAGGTCTCTGTATTCCTCTGGTATTTCTGGTAGTCCCTTTTCCTCTCCCATGGATGCTTTTTCTGTTCTTGATTCTGGTAGCCCCCCTTGGGATTTTAAGTCCATAGGGTCCCCCTTCGGGAATTTAATTTCTGCCATCCTCCAATTCACCCAGGGATTCAATTTTTTTAACCATTCCATCCCTAGGATCATCGGGCATTCCATGCCTGGGGTTACTACAAACGTTATGTCTTCCTCATGTTTGCCCAGGGAGAGGTGGATTGGTAAAGTGGCTAGGGTAGCTGGCACCCCCCCTGCTATGGACCCATCTAACTGGCCAAATGAGATTGGTTGTTCCAGTCTCCTCGACGGAATGCCCAGATTCCCCACTAGCATTGGGCTAATGAGGCAGCGGGTGCAGCCAGAGTCTATTAAGGCTTTCACCTTCACGACTTCGGGCATGGGTGGAATTAATATAGTCACTGTCTTGAGGATGTGTGCAATGCGTCCACTTACCAGGGGTTCGCCCTCCGAGCTGTCGTCTGAGGTGTCCACCGGCCCTGAGGTGTAGGCTGGAGTTCTTTCTCCCTGATGAGCAGAGGTGGGGGATTCCACAGCCTCCATCATTCTCATGGCAGGTTCTTTTGGCTTAGCTGGAGACTTTCCGGATTTGCTGGCCAGTGATCTGTCTGGTGTCATGTGTCTGATTAACAAAACACTTAAAAGAACTTTCAGGCATATTTTTTCCTAAAAGCATTTATTAAGGTTACAGAGACGTCAGTACGGCATGGTGGAATGCTTAGATCTGGCTTCTTCCGTTACACATACATTCTAATCATTTTTCCACTCCCTTGTTTTGGGGTCATGGTTCACATCTTCCAATTAACTTGGAAGATGTGATTTACTTCCGGTTTCTTTTTCCCGGGCTATCCTTATTCTCCTCCCTTTTTCACTGTTGCCTGGTTTAACTATAAAAATACCAGACAGTTCTGCATATTGTCAANGAAATATAATTGGATTCTGACATCCTGCCCCCTTAAAAATAAGAGAGATCCACCTGAAAGAAAACAAAACAGGTATAAAAATTAGTCAGGCTTGTTAGGATACTCTGTGTGAAACTTCTTTAATAGCTTCGGGGCTCTGACATGACGTTTATGGACCCACTCGTTTTGTGAGGCAGGGAGGTGTTTCCAGGCAACTAGGTACTGAGTCGCTCCATGATATCTCCTAGAATCTAGGATTTCCTTTATTTCGAAGTGTTGTTCGCCCTCCACCATGATTGGAGGTGGGGGGGGATTTTTGGCCGTAACGATGACTGATGCTCTCTTTTCAGCAAGCTGCAATGAAAAATTGGGTGTATTTGCCTGAGATTTTTGGGTAATTCTAATTCTACTGTTACTGGGTTTATGATTCTTTTAATTGGAAAAGACTTATATATTTTGGTCCAAGTTTTTTACAGGGTTGTAGGGACTTTAGGTATTTTGTAGATAAGTACACCATTTCTCCTATAATGAATGGTGTAGGCTCAATCCTTTTTTTATAGGCTTGTGCTTTGTATGCCTGCCTAGCTTCATCTAGTGCTTTTCTAACTATTGGCCAGGTGATTTGTAATTGTTCCATCCATTCTTTCAGTGATGGGATCGCCGGTTCATTTGGGGTTAATTCTGGCATGGGGTTGAAACTTTGACCAGTAGCTATTTGAAAAGGAGTGTAACCTGTGCTGGTGTGGACTGCATTATTGTAGGCAACTTCTGCGAAAGGGAGTAGGTCCGTCCAATCGGACTGCTGAAAACTAAGAAAGCATCTTAAATATTGCTCAAGTACTGAGATCAATTTTTCCGATTGACCATTCGACTGAGGGTGATGGCTAGATTTCAGTCCCCGAGTGGTCCCTAAGATGGATAAAAATTCCTTCCAAAATGCAGACGTAAATTGCACTCCCCTATCAGAGATGATGCATTGGGGTGCCCCATGCAATCTGTAAATATGCTGGACGAAAAGTTTCGCTAAGGCTTTTGCGGTGGGAATCTTTTGGCAAGGGATAAAGTGCACCTGTTTGGAAAACAAGTCCGTGAATGTCCAGACAACAGTATTCCCATTGCTTTCTGGTAATTCCACTATAAAATCCATGGCTATTTCCCTCCCTGCCACTGTTTGTAACAGTCCGGGCAATTTCCCTTGCAACCTCTTTGCAGTTTATTTATTTATTTATTTATTTATTTATTTATTTATTTATTTATTTATTTATTTATTTATTTATTTATTTATTTATTTATTTATTTATTATTATTTAAATTTATATACCGCCCTATCTCCCTTACGGGACTCAGGGCGGTGAACAGGCAATAATAAAAATCACAATAAATATTGAATAAAAAGCCTGCTCTAAAATACCCCATATAAAACCCCTAGCAAAGCCCAATCAAAACTATGCCAGGCTGGCCGCATGGAATAGATGGGTTTTCAAGGCTCGGCAGAAGAGGCGCAGGTCCGTAGTTGTACGTAGGTCAGGGGGTAGGTCATTCCAGAGGGCAGGAGCTGCCACAGAGAAGGCTCTCCCCCTGGGGGTCGCCAGCCGGCATTGACTGGCCGATGGCACCCTAAGGAGGCTCTCTCTGTGGGAGCGGACTGGTCAAAGGGAGATATTTGGTAGGAGGCGGTCTTGCAAATACCTAGGTCCATTGCCATGGAGCGCTTTAAAAGTTGTTACTAACACCTTGAAGCGCACCCGGAAGGCCACCAGCAGCCAGTGCAGCTCGCGCAGGAGAGGGGTTACATGGGAGTATCTAGAGGCCCCCAAAATCCCCCATGCGGCCGCATTCTGAACTAGCTGGAGCCTCCAGGTGCACCTCAAGGGGAGCCCTATGTAGAGAGCGTTGCAATAGTCCAGGCGGGAAACACACTTTGGGCAGTTGGCCACGTAACTTTCTATGTCCTTTTTTATGGATGGCCACCAAAATTGCCATTTAATTAAGTGTAATGTTTTTATAAATCCAAAATGCCCTGCTGATTTTGTGTCGTGGCAAAGCTGCATGAATGTGACTCTTTGGGTTGTTGGTATATATAACTTTTCCCCTACCCAAGGCAGCCTGTCTCTCATTGTGCACACATTTTTGTTTTTCTGGAACCATTCATCTGTTTCCAAACTTTTCCGGAATTCAATTCCGGTTTGGCTGCCCAGCTGTGGTTTTAATTTAGCTTGGGTTCTGGTGGTTACTGGCGCTGCCAGTTGTGATTCTACCATCATCGGTTTAGAGTCGGTGGCTCGCGTGCTGTTATATTGGGGCATGCGAGATAGTGCATCTGCCAGGAAGTTCTTTCCCCCTGGCAAATGCTGGAGCGTAAATTGGAACTGGTGAAAATGCTGGGACCAGCGGGCTTGCTTGGGGTTGAGCTTCCTGGGTGTTTTCAGGGCTTCCAAATTTTTGTGGTCAGTCCACACCTGAAAAGGGATTTTGTTGCCTTCAAGGAACTGGCGCCACGTGAGTAATGACCAACGTATCCCGTATGCCTCTTTCTCCCACACGGGCCAGCGCTGTTCCATTTCCGTGAGTTTCTTGGATGTATACACACAGGGTTGCAATACCCCTTCATCGTTTTCTTGTAACAGTACAGCCCCCACTGCCACATCACTTGCATCCGCCTGTATTACGAGGGGCTTATCCATGTCTGGTTGCCTCAGTACTGGTTTGGCAGAAAAAAGTCTCTTTAATCTCTCAAACGCTGCTTGGCACTCCATTGTCCATGTTAATGGCTGGCTAGGTTTTACTGAGGATGCTCCCTTTGTTTTTAGTAAGTTCGTGAGGGGCAGGGCTATCTGGGCAAATGAGGGGATGAATTGGCGGTAAAAGTTTGTGAAGCCCAAGAAACTTTGCAGTTGCTTTCTTGTGTGGGGTGGTGCCCATTCTAATACTGCTCTGACCTTTTCTGGGTCCATTTCAATGCCCTGTAGGGATTTATTTATTTATTTATTTATTATTTAAATTTCTACCCCGCCCTTCTCCCTGCGGACTCAGGGCGGCTTACAGCCTTTTTAAAAACAAGTACATAACTACAAAAATACTAACGTTAAAAAGTTAATTAAAATAAAATATTATTATAAGGCCTTTATAAATTATTTTTAAAAAAAAAAAAAATTATTATAAAACCAAGTTAAAAATAACCCTTAGGCCAGTCCTGCCAGTTTAAATAGCCATGTCTTGAGGGCGCGGCGGAAGGAGGGGAGATCCGGAATCACCCGGATCTCTGGGGGTAGTTCGTTCCATAGGGTGGGAGCTCCAACCGAGAAGGCCCTCCTCCTGGGGGTCGCCAGCCGGCACTGTCT
>NW_015386387.1:1148159-1149583 GCF_001527695.2 Protobothrops mucrosquamatus | reverse complement strand
TTTTTCCACTCCCTTGTTTTGGGGTCATGGTTCACATCTTCCAATTAACTTGGAAGATGTGATTTACTTCCGGTTTCTTTTTCCCGGGCTATCCTTATTCTCCTCCCTTTTTCACTGTTGCCTGGTTTAACTATAAAAATACCAGACAGTTCTGCATATTGTCAAAGCAAGAATATACAGTATTTGCAGCGTTGACATCTGGCCCCCCTTACAAAAAGGACAGATCCTGTAAAGCAAACCAAAGCATATGTCAAAGGTTATCTTTCGGTTTGTTGGGGTGTTTCACATGAAACCTTTTGACCAATCTATTAGCCTTTACTTCACTGGATTTCACCCAGGTGGCTTCGGATAATGGGTATCCCTTCCATTGTACTAGATACTGCAATTTCCCTCTAAAAATTCTATAGTCAAGAATACACTTTACTTCATAGTGGGTCTGTCCTGCAACCACAAGGGGCCCAGGTGCCTTTTTTGGAGGACGTCTTAACGTGGAGTTCCTATATGGTTTCAACAAGCTACAATGGAAAACTGGGTGAATTTTCCCTAAGAGTTTAGGGAGTTTTAGCCCTACTGTGACTGGGTTGATGATCCTTACTATGGGGAAAGGCCCCAAGAACTTTGGTCCCAATTTCTTGCTGGGCAACTTGAGGCGTAGATATTTAGTTGACAAATAAACCTTTTCCCCAACTTGGAATGTTCTTTGGGGAGCCCTCTTTTTATCAGCCTGCTTTTTATAGGTTTCAAAGGTCTTTTTTTAAAGCAGTTTTTGTGTTTCTCCAAACATCTTCCCACCCCCTCACCCACTGGTCAAGTGTCTGGGAAGCGGAGGGCATCTGAGGATATTCAGGTATTGGGTTGAACTCTTTTCCTGTGGCCACTCTGAAAGGCGTGTAACCGGTGCTGCTCTGCACAGAATTATTGTACGCCACCTCCTCAAAAGGGAGAAGATCAGTCCAGTTCGTCTGTTGGTAATAAATGTAGCAACAGCAGTTTCCTCGGCACCTGGAGGAAACAGTCTATCTAGACCCTCTCCAGTCGGGCTTCAGGCCGGGTTACAGCACGGAAACGGCATTGGTCACATTGGTTAATGATCTCTGGAGGGCCCGGGACAGGGGCTATTCCTCTGTCCTAGTTCTTTTGGACCTCTCAGCGGCTTTTGATACTGTGGACCACGGTATCATGCTGCGGCGGTTGGGTGGGTTGGGAATGGGGGGCACCGTGATGTGGTGGTTCTCCTCCTTCCTCACCGACCGTACGCAGTCTGTATTGGCAGGGGGACAGAGGTCGACCCCAAGGCCCCTAACTTGTGGGGTCCCACAGGGGTCGGTCCTCTCTCCACTTCTGTTCAATATTTATGTGAAGCCGCTGGGGGAGATCATTCGTGGCTTCGGGGTGGATTTCCATCAGTACGCTGATGATACTCA
>NW_015386387.1:1137408-1145938 GCF_001527695.2 Protobothrops mucrosquamatus | reverse complement strand
ATGGACAGGATGCTGGGACGGCTGAACACCACCACATGTTTACTGGACCCGTGTCCCTCCTGGCTGGTACTGGCCTCCCGGGAGGTTACACGAGGCTGGCTCCAGGGAATCGTCAATGCTTCTTTGAGTGAGGGGTTCTTGCCGGCTGCCTTGAAAGAGGCTGTGGTGAGGCCCCTCCTCAAGAAGCCCTCCCTGGACCTGGCTGCTTTGGCCAACTACCGGCCTGTCTCCAACCTTCGCTTTCTTGCGAAGGTTGTTGAGAGTGTGGTGGCACGACAGCTCCCTCAGCACCTGGAAGAAACTGTCTATCTAGACTCACGCCAGTCCGGCTTCCGGCCTGGGCACAGCACGGAAACGGCATTGGTCGCGTTGGTTGATCTCTGGAGGGCTCGGGATAGGGGCTGTTCCTCTATCCTGGTCCTGTTAGACCTCTCAGCGGCTTTTGATACCATCGACCATGGTATCTTGTTGCACCAGTTAGGGGGGTTGGGGTTGGGGGGCACCGTTTTACGATGGTTCTCCTCCTACCTCTCAGACCGGACGCAATTTGTGTTGGCAGGGGGGCAGAGGTCAACCTCGAGGCGCCTCACTTGTGGGGTACCACAGGGGTCGATCCTCTCGCCTCTCCTGTTCAACATTTATATGAAGCCACTGGGTGAGATCATCCGTGGTTTCGGGGTGGTTTCATCAGTACGCAGATGACACCCAGCTGTACATCTCCACCCCGGACCACCCCAACGATGCCGCGGAAGTGATTTCCCGGTGCCTGGAGGCCGTGCGAGTCTGGATGGGGAGGAACAGGCTTCGACTCAACCCGTCCAAGACCGAGTGGCTGTGGTTTCCGCCGTCACATCATAGCCAGTTGGTTCCATCTCTGGCTATCGGGGGTGAGTCATTAGCCCCCGCGGAGAGGGCCCGCAACCTGGGCGTCCTCCTGGATGCTCGGCTATCTTTAGACGATCATGTGACGGCCGTGGCCAGGGGGGCTTTTCATCAGGCTCGCCTGATACGCCAGTTGCGCCCCTTTCTGGATTGGGACGTCCTACGCACAGTCACTCAAGCCCTCGTTGTTTCCCGCCTGGACTATTGCAATGCTCTCTACATGGGGCTACCCTTGAGGTGCACCCGGAGGCTCCAGCTAGTTCAGAATGTGGCTGCGCGGGGGATTTTGGGGGCCTCTAGATGCTCCCATGTAACACCTCTCCTGCGCGAGCTGCACTGGCTGCCGGTGGCCTTCCGGGTGCGCTTCAAGGTGTTAGTAACAACTTTTAACGCGCTCCATGGCAATGGACCTAGGTATTTGCAAGACCGCCTCCTACCAAACACCTCCCTTCGACCAGTCCGCTCCCACAGAGAGGGCCTCCTTAGAGTGCCGTCGGCCAGACAATGCCGGCTGGCGACCCCCAGGGGGAGAGCATTCTCTGTGGCAGCTCCTGCCCTCTGGAATGACCTACCCCCCGACCTACGTACAGTTACGGACCTGCGCCTTTTTCGCCAAGCCCTGAAGGCCCATCTATTCCGTGCGGCCGGCCTGGCGTAGTTTGATTATGTTTCAGTGGGGGGTTTTGTATAGGTGTGTTTTTAGAACAGGCCTGTTATTTAATTCCATTTTAGAACAGAAACTATTTATTTATTATCGTGGTTTTTAGTGTAGCCTATTCACCGCCCTGAGTCCCGTAAGGGAGATAGGGCAGTATATAAATTTAATAAATAAATAAATAAATAAAGATGGGAGTCCTTTGCAGGCGATGAAATGAGCCTGCTTCGAGAACAGGTCTATTACCGTCCAGATGACAGTGTGTCCACTACTTTCAGGTAGGTCTACTATAAAGTCCATAGCTATCTCTTCCCATGGTTGAGAAGGGTCTGCCACGGGTTGCAGTAATCCAGGGGTTTTCCCTGGGATTCTTTTCATTGTGGCACATACAGTACAACTTTTTACATAGTTTTCCACATCCTTTTTCAGCCCCGGCCACCAGAATTGTCGACGGGTGAGGTGTAGGGTTTTCAAATATCCGAAATGTCCAGCCTGTTTTACATCATGGCTGTGTTTGAGAGCATTGAGACAGAGGCCTTCTGGCAAATATAGTTTTCCCCCCATGTAAGCCAAACCATCTCTGCACGTTAGGGAGGTCTGATTATCTTTGAACCATTGGTCAGTGAGGAGTTCTCATTTTATTTTCTTTGCTCCAGGATCATCAGGATTGGGGACCCTGCGAGGTGTAAGTTGAGTGGCAGTTTGTGGATTGGGGATAATTGCCTCGTTAACCTCTTCCCGTTCGCTCTTGTATTGGGGTAGCCGGGATAGCGCATCAGCTAGGAAGTTCTTTCCTCCTGGTATGTACTTTAGAGTGAAATCGAAGCGGTTAAAGTACTGTGCCCACCGCACTTGCTTTGGGGACAATTCACGGGGAGTTTTCAGTGCTTCCAAATTTTTGTGAAGACAGGTATGGAGTTTACCGTGGAACGAGGGGAGGTCTATCACAGCGGTCAAATTATCACGGGTAGATTAGCGTTTCCGGAGAAAGAGGGTCTAACGGGTAGAGGCGAACGAGAGTCATTTAAAGAATCTCCACATCCGCGTCCCAACGTCCTAGGGTAAAAACAAGAAAACGTCATTGTGTCGAGCAACTGCCACATAGCTGGCGTCGGCTTGAATCACAAAGGGTTCCCATGGGCAGGGGTGCTTTAGGACCGGTTCAGCAGCAAATAGTCATTTTAAGTTCTCAAAAGCTGTTTGACAACCCATTGTCCATGCTAGTGGTTGGCCCGGTTGTGGCTTTCCTCCTCCTTTGCCTGTTTTGAGTAGTTCGGTAAGGGGTAGGGCAATCTCGGCAAAAGAGGGGATAAATTGACGATAAAAGTTGGCAAAACCCAGAAAACTCTGGAGCTGTTTGCGAGTCTTTGGGGGCTGCCATTCGATTATGGCTTTCACCTTGGCTGGGTCCATTTCAATACCCACGTTGGAAATTCTGTAGCCAAGATAGTCCAATCGGGTTTGATGAAATTCACATTTCGACAGTTTGGCATAAAGCTTGGCATTCAATAGTTTCTTTAACACTTCTCTTACCAGCTTTATGTGATCAGTCACGTTCGTGCTATATATCAGGATATCATCAAGATACACCAAAACCCCTTTGTATAATAAGTGATCATGTAGTACTTCATTAATCAACTGCATAAATACAGCTGGGGCCCCCTGTAGTCCAAATGGCATGACTTTGAACTGATAGCTCCCCATTGGACAGTTGAAGGCAGTTTTCCACTCGTCTCCCTCTTTTATTCTCACCCGGTAGTATGCCTCCCTGAGGTCTAATTTAGTGAAGACACTCCCCTTAGCCAGATGGGTTAACAAGTCCTTTAGGAGGGGGAGTGGGTATTTGTTCTCCATACTTACAGCATTGAGACCCTTATAGTCCATGCAGAGATGAAGAGACCCATCTTTTTTTCCTTTGAACAACACAGGGGCTCCCACGGTGGATTTGGCCCGTTCAATGAACCCCCTCGTTAGGTTTTTGTTCACGTATCGCTGCATCTCCTCCATTTCGAGGGGGGACATAGCATACATTCTCGGTCGTGAGAGTTTGGCTCCTGGCACCAGTTCGATGGACCAGTCATTGGGTCTGTGAGGGGGTAGGGCATCACATTCTTTTTCACTAAAAACCTCCGCCAGGTCCCGGTATTCATTGGGGATGACTGGTTCGCGTGGAGGCGGTGAGGCGGCCATGTGCGTTCACTCATTGGGTGGCCTAAGGTGCCCTGCAACGTCCGTTGACTCAAGAGGGGGGTTAGGCCCTATAGGGAGTCTCACGGTTCTCATTCCTTTCTCCCACCAGATGAATGGTTTCCATTTGTCTAACCAGACTAACCCTAGGATCACCGTCTCAGTCATTTTTGGAGCCACCAGAAAGCGAATAAACTCCCAGTGTGCACCTATTTCTAGGCGTAAGGGCTCAGTTAATTGTGTGACAAGAGTCCCTCCCATCAGGGAGTCATCGGCTTGCTCAAACCTCACCGGTTCGGAAAGCTGTTTTGCCCGTATGCCCATTTTCATTGCAAACTGCCGACTAATGATGCAGCGGGTGCATCCAGTATCAACTAGAACATTTAAGTCCATTTGTGCCCCAGACTTAGGGATTATAAACTTGGTGGCCAGTGAAAAAGGCGAGATTTGTTGACTCACCATCGTGTCATTCTCTCCTTCATCGTCGCTGTCAAAGGAGGGTAGAGCAGGGGCGGGTCCAATCGGAGTCCCAGCGTCCTCCTGTGAGGGGGGTGTAATCTGGGCGACAGGTTCCTGTGTGAGCCGGTTGGATTTTTCTCTCGTTAGCCGCTGAGCAGGTTTCTTTCGCATTGCTGGCTCTGGTCTGCTCTGCCGTCGGGGGTAGGGGATTGGACAGGTGGCCGCTCGATGTCCTTCTTGTCCACACCGGAAACACTTAAAGGAAGGGCGTGTAGGTGGCCTGAGTCTCTCAGCCATTGCCGTAGTTGAGGGCTTTCGTGGGGGTGATTGCTGTCCGGGTAGCTCTTGTTGCTGCTCAGGTTTGTGTGGGGGAGGCTTCTTGTAGAGAGAGAGCTTAACATCTAGCTTCACTGCTGTCTGGTACCACTCCTGTAGTCGATGCAGGCCTGAGAGAGGTGATCGTCTAATCCCTCTACAAAGTATTGAAGCAGGGATTGTTCGGACCACCCCTCTATTCGGCCTGCTAACTTGCGGAACTCTCGCACGTACTCCAGAGCAGGCCTCCCAGCTTGTTTTATTTTGTGAATTTGTCCTGCTGCTTTGAGGCCAATGGAGGGGTCCTCAAATCGTTCTCTCAGACTTAAGAGAAAGAGGTGGGGATCTTCCAATTCGGGGGCTTGCTCGCTATATAAATTATTCAGCCATTCAGCTGCTTCTCCTTCTAGGTTGGATGCCATAACATCGACCATGGCACCTGGGTCCGGATAGTAGCAGGCCCAGCGGTTCAAGTGAGAGCGTCCTTGGTTGAGAAAAAAAATCAGCTTCTCTGGGTCTCCATCGAAGGTTGCGTTGAAGGGTGGTGCAACCATCGGCTGTTGTGGCCCCCACTGGGGCTGTTGTTGCTGGCCCCACCCTAGTTGCTGGTTCCATGGCTGCTGGGCTCTCTGCTGCTGATGTGGTGCCCCCAGTTGGTTTTGGCCCCATCCTGCCTGCTGATCCAATGGTTGCTGGGCTCTCTGCTGCTGGGCAGCGGGGACTGGTGGTGCCCCCTGCTGCTGCAGGCCTCCCAATGGTGACTGTGCAAGTGGGGGCTGTAGTGGTGTATTCTGCTGTTGGACTGCAGTGGGTGGTGATGCCCTCTGCTGCTGTAGGCCCCTCAATGGTTGCTGGACATGCTGGGCCTCTCTCATTTGCAAGCTCACCGGCTGTAGCTCTCCTGGCTTTTGCATCACCTCAAGCTGCTGCAAGGCCTCTATTAGCTGTAGTAAGCTCAGTTGCTGCTGATCATCTATCTGTAGGGGGTGCCTCCCTGCCCATTGCTGCAGAGGCCTCAATTTGGGATTCCCTCCGTCTTCAGGAGCTTTCACCTCTAGGTCTTGAAGCCTCTCCAGTGACTCACCAAATTCTGCTTTTGTCTTTGCTTTCAGCTGGGAAATCTGCCAGATTCCTCTCTCCCCCGGCTTGCCAGCTGTCGCTTCCCCCCCCCCCGGGGAAACTGTTGCAGCCAGGGGGCTGACCTCAGACAATTTTTCTTTCTCCATAGTTGGATCTTCCCCAAATCTTTTGAGCAGCATTCTACAGCCTGATGCCCTTCTCTCCCGCACTTGAAACACCCCATTTGCTTCTTGACCATAGCCAATGGTTTCACTGGTTCACGTGTCAACTCAGATGGTGAGCGGCTCCATTGTTTTCCTCGGCGGTGCCTCTTCATTATGTCGATTTCTGCTTCCTCTGCCAAGACGTACCATTCCTCAAGTTGGTGTGGGTCCCCTCGGGGCAGGCAAGCGTCATATAGGTCATAATTTAGTCCGTCTTTGAAATGGCTAAGGAGGATGTCTTCTGGCCACTTCAGTTTGCTGGCAATGGCCCGGAATTCTTGTGTATATTCGGCTCCCAGGCGTTTGCCTTGCCTCATCGTTTTTATCCTTTCACGGGCTTTGCGATCAGCCAGGGGGTCCTCAAATCGCCTTCTCAGAGAGGACATGAAACGGTTGAAGTCGTTGAGCTCTGGGGCATTGGAGTAGTGCAAGTTCACCACCCAATCTGCGGCCGGCCCATCCAGGACAGATTGTACGATCCGGATAAGGGTTTTGTCTCTGGGGATGTGCCGCCCATATTCCTCCATGTAGCTGAGGACTTGGGTTAGGAAAAACCCCAAGCGTGTTGGCTCCCCCTTGAATCTCACGTCCAGCGGCAGGAGTCTTTGAATGGATCGGTGCCTTCGTTGTCGGTGGTAGTGTCTTCCATCCAGATCGCCGTCGGTGGGTTGGCGGGGAGTGGGGACTACTGGATCAGCAGATGTCCCTGGGGCTGCAGGTTCCACTTTCCCCTCGGTGTCTCTCCAGTTGTGGCTCTAGGAGCTGGGGCGGCTGTAGGGCTCAGAATTCTCCTGTCCTAGGAAGCTGAGGGTTCTCTTCATCAGGTCGATAGCTTTCTCTAGGATCCAGCCCGAGTACAGTGCCTAGCTCTCTTCCTCCTCACTTGCGTGCAGGGATTTCTCCATCTCCTGCTTCCATTCTGGTTGGTTGCCCCCCCCCATCTCAGGGTCACCTTTCTTGATTTCTTTTCCCACTCGCCTTTCTTTCCAACACCCATTGACCACCGAGGTTTGTGGTCCCGTGTCTCCACCACCTCTTCTCCTGAGGAATCTGACCTCTCAGACCCTGACATCTGGCAGGGTTTCAGCCGGCTCCCTTTCCGGGGAGTTTTCTCCTTTCCCTGCTCCGTCGTCTGACATGGTAATTTTTGCAAAGTCCCCCGGCAAGGGTCTTCCTTCCAGGTGGACTAATTTTGCAAGTCCTGTCTAATGTAAGGACCCACCCCACTTTGCACCTTAAGAAGACAGAACTCTTGGAATATTTCTTCCAACAGGCATCTTTATTAAGAGAAAAGGGTTGCAGGCGGTCTAGACAGGACCTGGGGCCAAAGCCCTACGGTTCAAGGTTTTAAGGGGTCCCCAGCAGCCTCTTAGGGTTTCGCAAGTCTGATTTGGTGCACAGCCAAAAAACTTTGAACAGCTTTATTAACTCAGATCCAGCTCAAACTCCAAAACTATCACCTGCTCTATTCAATACATTTCCTTTTGCCATGAGTCTCCTTGCTCACAACAATGGTATAGGGTTTCCTACCTGAGCAGGGGGTTGGAGTAGATGACCTCCAAGGTCCCTTCCAACTTTATTGTTGTTGTTGTTGTTGTTATCATATCTTAGAAATCAGGAAATCCAAGCAGTTCAAATGGGTGTAAAGATTTATTGCAAATTTAAGCTCTCTACAAGAATCTGAACTACTAACGGTAAAAGCAATTTGGTGGTAGATAAGTAATTCACGGTGGGCTGGACTTAGATCTCTTTCGGGCACAAAGGGATTTATGACTGATGACACGTTAGACCCCTTTCATATTTTTCCTTGTGCACACAAATAGCTTCTGGGTTCAATCATTCTTTCTCAGCTCTTCCCCCCCCCCTTCAGATATCACTCTCTTCTCTTCAGGTGATAGCATTAATGCTATTTTGAAGAGAGCAATTAACTGAGTTTTTTATACATCCAAGGAAGAGATCTACATCTATTATTGCATGGAAGCTCAGATAGAAAGTTTTCAGCTAATAAAATACTCTCATCTCTGAATCAAAACAGATGAGGTGACCACTTGCCTGCAGCAGATTTAAGCTTTCAACTGCTAATAGAATTGGTGACTGTTTAGTACCTCCTGAATTATAAGCAGCATAACTTAGAAAGTTTCTGAAAAGCAACAGAGGGAAGATGCAGTCATCTTTGTAGTCTTCCAAATGCAACTTGGTTGGCCATTGTAGGACACAATACAGGTATTCCTCAACTTACAACAGCGGCATAGTGGTTAGAATGCAATTCTGCAGGTTACTTCTGCTGGCTGCCAGCAGTTTGGCAGTTCGAGTCACTGGCTCAAGGTTAACTCACCCTTCCATCCTTCTGAGGTCAGTAAACTGAGGACCCAGATTATTGGGGGCAATAGGCCAACTCTGTAAACCGCTTAGAGAGGGCTGTAAAGCACTGTGAAGTGGTATATAAGTCTAAGTGCTATTGCTACCTAGTGACTGTTCAAAGTTACAATGGCACTGAAAAAAGTAACTCATGACCATTTTTCACATTTACAACCTTTGTGGCATCCCCATTGTTATGTCCTGAGCCTGCTGAATTATTCAGCAGGCTCAGAAATGTTGCAAAGGGTCCCGAGCAAACCATAAGGCTGCTCGGGACCAGACTGGCTGTCTCCAGCCTTGCACACATGCGCAAGGCGCGAAAACAGCCTTGCATTCATTGGCTGACGCTGGCCTTTGCAAGGACACTATAAAAGGCTTGCGCGCCATTTTG
>NW_015386387.1:1134075-1136847 GCF_001527695.2 Protobothrops mucrosquamatus | reverse complement strand
TGTTATGTCCTGAGCCTGCTGAATTATTCAGCAGGCTCAGAAATGTTGCAAAGGGTCCCGAGCAAACCATAAGGCTGCTCGGGACCAGACTGGCTGTCTCCAGCCTTGCACACATGCGCAAGGCGCGAAAACAGCCTTGCATTCATTGGCTGACGCTGGCCTTTGCAAGGACACTATAAAAGGCTTGCGCGCCATTTTGCTGTTGCTGTTGTTGAATGAATAAAGATGACTTGCTGTTCACACTACTCGTTTCCTTGCAATGCGTTTAACCCGTGAATTTAACAGTGGCGACGAAGGTGGGATCGCTGCAAGCAAGATTACCAACAGAAGAAGATAGGACTCACCAAGGAAGTCCTGAAGCCCTGGGGAAAGTTTGGCGTCCAGAATCGCAACTCTGCCTGCCAGTACAGAATCGCTGGAGGTGAGCTTGGCAGAAGGAACCCTTTCCAACAGAAGGCTTGCAGCAAAGGCGTTGACAAGGGTTGCTGAAGGCTAAGATGTCTAAGATAGGCTGGTTGTCAGAACACTGGAACTCGTACGTGGCGCGGGTGGAGAATTACTTCAGAGTAAATCAGATAAGAGAAGATGGTCTTAAAGCAGCCTTAAAGCGGCTACCCTGCTGTGTGTTTGTGGACAAGAAACATTTGACATAGCAGAGAATCTGGTGGCCCCGGCGTTTTTGGAGTCAGTGTCTTATGCAGATGTGAAGAAGATGCTGAAAGAACATTTCCAACCTAAACTTTCACACCTTGCACAGCCACAGGAAAGAGCCCAGCAGAACTCCGCTGGGGTTGCCGCCTCATCACGAAACTGGACAGGTTGCACCCAGACCGGGTGGCTTCACAGGTGTCACAGCCGTGGGCACCTAGGAGACTACAGGTGGGCGATCCGGTCTGGGCAAGGAACTAGGGACCTGGACATCTCTGGGTCACAGCAGTGGTATGCAAGGTCTCTGGGCCGCTGTCATATGAAGTGGCCTTGGATGATGGGCGCATCATCCGTCATCACATAGACCAACTGCACTGGAAGCTTCCCAGCAACACTTCCGCTCCTGGCTCTGCTCTCAGGGGGGAGGAGGACCATAATCACAATTCTGGACCACAGTCTTCCCGCTCTAGCGGTTCTTCACACGCTGCCGCACATGTTCCAGTGGCAAAAAGGGGGCATTCGCACACTTCAGCTATTGCTCCAAACAGGGAGTCTCCAGAAAGGGGGTTTGCCATGGAGGCGGCTCCTGACTCTGGCACCTCCGGCACATACACGGGGGCCATGGGTTATTGGGGCACAGCCGCCACTCAGACCACTCCAGCTGCTGGTCTTGGGCTCGAGGGACAGTGCTCCCAAGAGGAGTCCATTGTGGACTTGAGGAATTCCACCACCCCCCAAGGAACCCTGGCTTGGATTTAGAGGATCCAGCCAGTCAGCAGCTGGGTGGGTCACCTGGTGTGGGGAAAAACGCACACGCAGCAAACTGCCGTGCTTTCCCCCACACACACAAACCTCATAACCTTTTGATACTCTTTGTCCCAGTGAAGCAGCCAGAAGGTCATACCCTTTTGACTTAATGCCTCACCTACCTAAACAGATAATATGCTTAGTTCCTTCTCCTATCTTTTCCTGCCTTTGTTAGTTCCTTCTGTTTGCTCTTTACCTAGTCTTTGATCATGTAATGTGTTACTAGGAAATAGTTGCTTACATGAAGACATTTTCCAATGAAGAAACCTTTGTCAGCATCTAATGCAGTGGTTCTCAACCTGTGGGTCGGGACCCCATTTGGGGTCGATCGACCATTTCATGGGGGTCGCCAAGCCAGGCTGTCCACCATTTTTTTTGTCTGCCATTTTTTTTGTCCGCCATTTTTTTTCCCCTTTTCTGGCAGGTGCCTTACCTCTCTTGGGCTGGGCCAGCTGGTGGTCGGCCTGCTCCGTCTCTGCCGCTTGCCAGCTACGCCTCGGCCGGCGCAGGGGGCAGAACCACGCATGCGCGGCGCTCCCAGGCAGGGAAAGTCCTCGACTTACGACCGGTTGGGTAGTCCTCGACTTATGACTGGTTTAGACCTCGACTTATGACTGGTTTAGTCCTCGACTTACGACCAGTTGGGGTCGCGGCATTAAAAAGGTTGAGAACCACTGATCTAATGGTTAAGCTGGTGTATATAACAAGTATATAAAAAGCAATAAACTCACAGAGTTTTTCAAGCTGTGTCCTGCAGCTTCAAACCTCTGCTCAAGACATGCCTGCGTCTTTTTCTTAGCGTCTTACAACCTGGGTCTTTGGGGCACCAAAGTCCTGGTCTGCCTAGCCTAGTCCACCCAAACATCTTAAGGACTATGTAAGGTTTCTGCCAAGGGAATCTTGCTAGTTCTTTTAAAAAATGCAGAACAAACACTCAAGTGAAGGGGGTTACATTTCAGTGTATTATTTAGTTGTATTTTTTTGTATAATTATAAATATAAGATTGCTCTGCCTGTGTGCAGGCATATTATGCTGCACAATAACATCCTGTCAATTGAACACATGTACATGTGCTGCTATAACAATAAGGGTACTATTATTTCATCCAGGGGGAGGGGTGTTATGTCCTGAGCCTGCTGAATTATTCAGCAGGCTCAGAAATGTTGCAAAGGGTCCCGAGCAAACCATAAGGCTGCTCGGGACCAGACTGGCTGTCTCCAGCCTTGCACACATGCGCAAGGCGCGAAAACAGCCTTGCATTCATTGGCTGACGCTGGCCTTTGCAAGGACACTATAAAAGGCTTGCGCGCCATTTTG
>NW_015386387.1:1125011-1134062 GCF_001527695.2 Protobothrops mucrosquamatus | reverse complement strand
ATCCAGGGGGAGGGGTGTTATGTCCTGAGCCTGCTGAATTATTCAGCAGGCTCAGAAATGTTGCAAAGGGTCCCGAGCAAACCATAAGGCTGCTCGGGACCAGACTGGCTGTCTCCAGCCTTGCACACATGCGCAAGGCGCGAAAACAGCCTTGCATTCATTGGCTGACGCTGGCCTTTGCAAGGACACTATAAAAGGCCTGCGTGCCATTTTTGCTGTTGCTGTTGTTGGTGAATAAATAAAGAAGACTTGCTGTTCACACTACTTGTTTCCTTGCAATGCCTTTAACCCGCGAATTTAACACCCATGGTCACATGATCAAAATTCAGATGCTGGGCAACTGACTCACATTTATAATGGGTATAGTGTCCCAGGGACATGGGATCACCTTTTGCAACATTCTGACAAGCAAGGTCAATGGGGAAACCTGATTCACTTAACATCCGTGTAATTAACTTAACAACTGCAGTGATGCACAACAATTGTGGTAAGAAAGATCGTAAAATGGGGCAAAACACAACAAATGTTTCACTTAGCAACAGAAATTTTGAGCTCAATTGTGGTCATAAGTCAAGGACTACTTGTACTGAACTAAATGGCTGAAGATTGGACCAGCCTTTGGGCTCTTATGCTCATCTGAAGAGCATAGCAAAGCATCAGTTTGGCCACAAATCAATGGCAGAAATATTTGTACAATTAAACAAAATTATAATGTCCTCTTTGGAATCAGATGGTATATAACCAAACTCTCCAATCAATAATTAAAGGAGGGAGAAATTGGCCAGGTTTTGCCTAAACTCTTTACAAAAATAAAATTTATGACAACGTTAAAAAAACAAATCTGGATTCCAATGAAATGCTTGCCTCATCCATATAATATTGGAAGATTATATTTACCTTGCACCTTAATTCAAATCTATTAATAACTTGGGTACCTGTTCAGCCATGTCATATTGTATATTAGCCTGGATGAAACATCCATTGACTCTTGAGTTGAAAAACTAGCATGCTTAAGCAAACAATTTTTTTCCTTAATGCATTCAACATTTCAGTTTGGTGAGTTGCTTAGAAATTATTGCTAAGAATACAGAAAGGGACAAAAAGAGTGTCCATGTATAATTAAGGATGAAAGTTATTTGGCTGCAATTTTCATTTCTCTTTGCCTATTTACCTTCTTCTATCAAAGTTGCTAATGTATTTTTATATTATTGCAACTCTGATACTGGATTCCAATACCACCTTAAACTGAAGTGCAGTTTGTTGTACAATTTAGTAAATTAGTACATCATTTGTAAACCATGGCTTAGGGTATTATGTCAAGCCATCCAATTGTGATCCATAAATAAACATGCCACAGCTCCAAGTGTGACTTAACTGATAGAGTGTGATGTTTTACTTGAGTGGTTTTGTAATACAAATTCAGCGTTTTTCAGTCTCAGCAACTTTAAGAGATGTGGACTGCAACTCACAGAATTCCCCAGCCAGTAAGCTGGGAGTTGAGGTCCACACCTCTTAAAGTTGCTGATGTTGAGAAAACATTGCACTTATAAATATGGTGAAAAGAATATTGCTGCCTCTGATAAAATGTGAACTGTTGCACTAGCAAGTCACATGTTAGTGATTTGGCCATCATTTCCCAGACCTAGCTTAATCCTGAGGCATAGTGAAAGATGAATAATGGAGCAGCCTGATGGCCTTGTGGTGAAGATGCTCACCTCCCATTGGAAAGTAGAGTGTTCAATCCTAGGCAGCGACAGATGTTTCTCTATTAGGGCACAAAGAAAAATTATCTGCTGTGAACTCCATGAGGTGTCAGGAAGGGCATCCGGCCAGTAAACATTCAGCTCCATTCAGTTTCCCTGACTCTACCCTGAATTAAGGGATTACAGGGTCATAAAAAGGGAGTAGTGAGAGATGAATAATGGTTAAAGCAACACATATGAACAAAATATAAGAAATTTTGCAAATACCTGGAAAAAGATTCTGCATGGTGGTCTGTTTTCAGATGGGGAAATAAAGCTAGTAATATCAGAATTCCCAAGGGGGTCCCAAAATCTATATTACTAAGGTCTTTCAAATATATTTCTCAGGGCCCATCTTCCCACTGAAAAATAATCTCAAAGCCAAGTGTGAATTTAAAGGCAAAATCCCCATGGATTCAACTATGTGGAGAAAGTATCCCAACCAAGTAAAGAACTTCTCAAGAACCACATCTTTGGAATGACGATGCCAAGAAAATAGATGAGATTTGGAGATATATGGGTATTTCTGAAATAATTAACAAGGACACATGTTTTTCTCACTCTTTTCAAAATGAAAACAAGAATTTCTTCAGCAACAAAATTAAAGTCCACAAGTAGACTTACCTTTCCCCTTCTCTTTCTCCTTCTCCTTCTCCTTCTCCTTCCCTTTCCCCTTCCCCTTCCCCTTCCCCTTCTCCTTCTCCTTTTTCTTTGTTTTGCATGTAATTTTAACTGCAAGAGAAGGAAAAATAAAAGCTTAATTTTCTTGCAGTTTTTTTCTTTAATCCGAAGCTTACTCTGAATGGAGAAGTCATAGGAGATAGTTCACCCTACCCTATCTCAGTTTTTGCATTCATCAACAAAAACAGACAGTTCTATTGTTCCTCCCTTTACAGAAGAATGGGGGAAGAAAATTAACAATACCTTTTAGCAAAAGCATGCTTTCTGAAGAAAGCATTTACCTGTTACAACAGAACTGGATAAATACAAAAATACACAGGGCATTTAAAATGACATGCAATGAAAGGATTAAAAATTCATATATTTGATGAAAGAGAGGCTTGAAATCACTAAGCCGTTAACGTGGAATGAAAAGAGAACTTATCTATTTGTTCAACCATGATGTTGGGAACTGCCAGATAGGTCCCTTATCTTTCTTGAATGTTCCCATTTGCAAACAAAGCACACGTTCCTGCTTTGCTGGTGGGAAAATGTTTCTTATCTCAGTTGCCAAGGAGCAATTTCTCTACTCTTTTTGCTGCATTTTAAGGAAGAAGAACCTCACCACACTGATCTCAAGTAAAGCAAAGAAAACTAGTTTCTGGATAGACACAGACCAAAAAGTATTAAATTATAATCCAAGACTCCCAAGAAATTGCAATGTGTTTTGGAAACATCTTCTGGGAAGTGGTTAAAAAGTCATTTGTAGGGATGGAAGTGGTTACACACTGCAAATTCATTAACCCCCTTGACATTTGTCTCAAACAGGCAGAGGAATCATAGCCCTCCAGATATTATAAAACTACAAATTGCAGATGGATGGAGATGATAGGTATAGTCTGTTCCTTCTCTACTTTTAGGGATTGGAACATAGAAGAGGTTATTTTCAAAGTCTAGCATAGATTTCTAAAGATATATCATGTTTATTGAATATAGATCATTTTTAGTTATCAGTCTCCAAATATTAATGATATGATGCCTAGAAGAGTAGCTCAAAATGGTATCCTACTTTTTATGTTTTGAGGTTCGAGGCATGGAAGCACGAGACATTGTTGTAACCAAACTTCTTTTATTGCTCCTTAACTTCACTCAACACTGCAAACAGGCATGCAGGCCTTTTTTCCCAACCCCCAGGCAGTCCAGCCAATAGGGAAAACCCTTTCTTCACGCCATGCGCATGCGCACAAGTCAGCGCCAGCCAGTCTGGTCCCGGGCAGCTTTTGGGTTGCCCGGGACCATTTGCAACATTTCTGGGCCTGCTGAGTTGCCTCATCAGGCCCAGGACACAACACCCCTCCCCCCTAGATGGAACACACAAATACAATTGTTCCTAATAAAAGAAAAAAGAAAAGAATGTTCCTGCTCATACACAGGCAGCATTTTTTTAAATAAATAATAAACAGCCCTCTCTCTAATTTTAGACTTAGTGTGTCTATCTTCACCAAACATAGGTCCCCTATTACCTCGTTATGGACCAGCAAGGTTCCTTTGTGATGACAGAAACCTCACATAGTCTCCCAGATGCTTAGGAGGGGCCTTAGCCCATTGCAACCTACGCAAGGTCAGGGAGGGTGCCTGGTCTGTCAGCTCACCTGCCCAGCTAGGCAGACCAGGACTTTTACTTAAGGGTGCCTGGCCTACCGGCCTGTCTGGTGGGCTCGCTAGACCAGGACTTTGATGCTCATAATTTGCAGGTGACTCCTGTTGAGGCGTACTGGATGAGTTGTCAGAGCTCTCTCCAGGACCCCTTGGAAAGGAGGAGATTCCCCAACCCGCTGGTGGAGTTGAGGTCTCCCCCACTACCATGGCTTGCTCCTGGGAACTAAGGCCCCTGGAGCCCGCGACCAGTCTCGGATGTGACCTGCATTGCAGGTGTGCCCCAATAGTTCCAGTCCCCCATGTAGGTGGCCGAAGTGCCAGAGTCAGGAGCCGCCTCTATGGCAAACCCCCTCTCAGGAGAATTCCTGTTTGGCGCTCTTGCAGATGCGCAGGCCACCCCCCGGGATGAATTCTTATTTGGAGTACTTGCGGATACGTATGACTCCCTGTTCGGAGCAATAGCTGAATCATGAGGATGCCCTTGCTCCTCCACTGGGGAATCACTAGCAACCTGCGGCCATTCCCAGGAACAGTAAGACTGGGTCCCAAGATTTTAACCTGAAGTGTGACCATGTTCCTGGGCCCCCTCCCCCCCAAGAGCAGAATCCAGGGTGGAAATGTCGGGGGCCAACCGCCAGCGCAGTTGGTCTATGTGACACTGCAGGACGCGGCCGTCTCCCAAGGTCACTTCATATGATAGCGGTCCTGAGATCTTACAGATGACAGCAGGGACCAAAAGATGTCCAGGACCATAGTTCCTTGCCCAAACCGGATCGCCCACCTGAAGTCTCCTAGGTGCCCGCAGCTGTGACACCTGTGAAGCCACCCGGTCTGGGTGCAGTCTGTCCAACTTGGTGATGAGGCGGCGACCCCAGCGGAGTTCAGCTGGGCTCTTTCTGGTGGCAGTGTATGGTGTGGTGCGGTGTGCAAAAAGAAAATCTGCTAACCTGTGATGCCAGCTACCGTGCGTGATTCTTTTGAGCGCGTCTTTGGTGGTGCGCACCATGCGTTCAGCTTGCCCATTGGTGGAAGGGTGGAAGTTGGCCTGAAGGAAAGCCTGGAACTCACAAGAAGTAAATTGAGGACCGTTGTCAGAAACGAGGACATCAGGAAGTTCATGGGTAGCGAAGATTCCTCTCAACACCTGGATGGTCCTGGCAGTAGTAGTGGATGAGACAGGTACAACCTCTAGCCACTTAGAGTAGCTATCAACCAGGATAAGGAAGAATTGCCCCTGAAAGGGCCCAGCATAATCTAAATGTACCCTTGACCAAGGGGTTTGTGTCTCCTCCCACCTGTGTACAGGGGCCTGAGGCATTTCAGACCGTGACTGTTGGCACACCTGGCACCCGTGCACCTGGGCCTCAATAGCTTTATCAAGCCCAGGCCACCAAAGATGGCTGCGTGCAAGCGCTTTCATGCGGACAATGCCCAGATGTCCCTCATGCAGAGAGGACAAGACTCTAGACCTCAGTGAGGCTGGGATGACTACTCTACTACCCCATAACAGGCACCCCTTAAATGTAGATAGTTCATGCCTACTTTGCCAGAAGTTTTGAAACGCAGCATCTGGACACGTGTCAGGCGATCCTGACAACACCCATGTCAGCACGCGTGTAAGCATGTGATCAGTGGCAGATTCTGCAGCCGTGTCCCTAGCATTTAGGGGAGATTCAGGCAGCTCCTGAATAGAGAGAATATTAACAGCAGGGGCAGGATCTGCCTCTATTTGTGTGAGAGGTAGCCTACTGAGGCCATCTGCATGGCCCATTTCTTTCCCAGGTTTGTGAATAAGTGTGTAGTCATATGCTGACAGGAAAATGGACCACCTCAGCATACGTGGGGAAATGGTGTGTGGGGTTTGTTTGTTAGTAGTAAACAAACCCAGCAGTGGCTTATGGTCTGTATAGACCGTGAAGTGGTGGCCATATAAGAAATCATGATATTTCTTTATACCAGCCACTATGGCCAAGGCCTCTCTGTCAATCTGAGCGTAATTACACTCTGCAGATGACAAAGTCCTTGAATAGTAGGCTATAGGGACTTGTGTCCCATCAGCCTTCAGGTGACTGAGTACTGCACCCACCCCATAAGGGGATGCATCACAAGCGATGCATACAGGCAGTTGCTCATTAAAATGGGCTAATACTGCATTTGATGAGAGCAAGGCCTTGACCTCCTTAAAACTCCTGTCATGGACCTTAGTCCACTGCCATGGAGCTTGCTTGTCTAAGAGCCAGTGTAACGGCTCAGTCACTGCAGCCTTATGGGGAAGAAAAGCATGATAGAAGTTAAGAAGTCCCAAGAAAGCCTGAAGCTCGCTTTTAGACTTGGGACTTGGGGCCTCCTGAATGTCCTTCAATTTAGATTCTGCAGGATGGATGCCTTGAGCATCTATTTTAAAGCCTAAAAATTCTGTGGAAGTAACTCCAATTTTACATTTGTCCTTTTTTAATTTGAGGCCCACTTGGCGGAACCTCAGCAACACAGCCCTTAATCTTTCAGCCAAATTCTGTGATGACTCCCCTGCAATGAGGACATCATCGAAGTAAGGGCAAACCCCCGGAATATCCTTGAGCGTGTGCTCCATGATGCTCTGGAATATGCCAGGAGCAACATTCACTCCAAATTGTAACCTTTTTACCTTAAAAACGCCCCTATTGTTTGGGCCTCAGCAGTTGCCTCATCAACAGGTAACTGTTGATAGGTCTGTGCTAAATCAAGCTTTGCAAACAGTTTTCCCTCTTTGAGGGAGGCCAGAATATGACTCACTACTGGTACAGGATATGAATGCTATTGCAAAGCTGTGTTCAGAGTGCACTTATAGTCCGTGCAAATTCGGACTTCCCCATTAGCCTTTAAAGGTGTCACAATGGGGGTTTCCCTTGGACTTGAGTCCACAGGTTCCAAAATGCCTTGCTGGAGCAGCTTGTCCAGCTCAGCATCAATCTTGCCCTTGAGAGCGAAGGGCACCCTCCTAAATCCTAACCGGTGTGATGTTTGGGTTTAACCACTAGGCAATGGGAGGCCCCTTGTATGAACCAAGCTCTGAACTAAACACATCCACAAACTCTCTGCAGATTTCTGCAATTCCTGGAGTTTGCAGACTATTCAGGCCAGTCACCTGGATTCCCAGGGCCTCGAACCAATCGAGTCCGATTAGACTCATACGCTCACCCCCAACAACCACCACGTCTAAGAGGCCTTGGAATGCCTTACGCTGCACTTTGAGCGTGGCTTCTCCAAGTACATTAACCTTTGAATTTTGAAATTCAGTAAGAATTAAGTTCGATGGCCTGAGTTTGACTCGAAGGCCACTACTGCAGCAAATCCTTTTAAAGGTATTGTGTGAAATGATCGATAGAGCGGACCCGGTGTCCAGCTCCATTGATAAGGGAACCCCTTGTAACTGTACATCAATGCAAAGTTTCTTTTTAAGGGGCTTGTGTGTCCCTGTTCGCAAAATGCTTCTACACGATGCACAGAAACCCACCCTATGTTGGCTGGGGACCCTGGTACCTTTCCGAAGGAATTCTTCCCGAGGTTGCACCTGCTGGCGACCCAAAAAAATGGTGGCAATGTGGCCTTGCTTACCACATGCCCGGCAAATGGCGGAATCGGCAGTCCGTGCGCTTGTGGCGTCCTCCGCAACCAAGATACTGAAGGGCTGCTGGGGCCTTGTCTGGTTTCTCTCGCGGTCATCGTACCGCCGGTTGGTGAAGTCTATCTACCTCCTCTTCAGGATCCAGGTCTTGCACTTCCTGAGTGACCTCTTGATGGACGGTCGCGATGGCTGGAGCGTTTCTGGCGAGCCGCAAGGCCTTCACAGCACCGCCTGCTGCTTCTTCAGCTGCAACTTCACGTAAGATATCTTGGAAGGTGACTTCAGCTTTAGCAAAGATTTTTTGTTGCAGCTCTCTGCTTCTAAGGCCGCAGACGAAACGGTCGAGTAAGCGTTTTTCCAGGTCCTTGAATTCACAAGGCCTGGCAGCTTGTCTCAAGGCAGCGATGAACTCTGCAGCAGACTCGCCCGGCTTTTGATCCCTCTGCTCAAAAGCATGCCTCCACGCAATTACAGATAATATGGGATGGAAGTGATCCTTCAGCATGTTTTTTAAGTCCGTGTAGGTAAAAGACTCCAGCGGTGCAGGGGCTACCAGATTTTCGGCCACGTCGAAAGTATCCTGACCACAGACGCACAGCAGGGTTGCTGCTTTCAGGCTGTCTTCCCTAACCTGGTTAACCCTTAGGTAATTTTCTACCCGGCCACATAGGAGTTCCAGCGCTCCGGGTGAGAGAAGTTGAACTATGACAGACGTCCAATCTTCGACATGTTTTGCTTCGAATGCCTCACTGCAAGCCTTCATTGAGGGGAAGGGCCCGTTTGCCAAGTTCACCTCCAGCAATGCTGTACTGGCAAGTGAGGGCAGAGCTGGACGCCAATTCCCAGGCTTCAGGCGCTTCAGATGAGGCTTATCCTCTTCTTATTGCCTTTTCCTTGCAGCATCTAACCTCTGTCGTCACTTTTATGTTTTGAGGTTTGAGGCATGGAAGCACGAGACATTGCTGTAACCAAATTTCTTGTATTGCTCCTTAACTTCACTCAACACTGCAAACAGGCACACAGGCCTTTTATACTTTCCCAACCCCCAGGCAGTCCAGCCAATAGGGAAAACCCTTTCTTCACGCCATGCGCATGTGTACAACTCCGGCGCCAGCCAGTCTGGTCCTGGGCAGATTTGGGTTGCCCAGGACCGTTTGCAACATTTCTCCTTCAGGAGTTAGGCCACAGTGTATCTTGCATTTGTTGGCAAATAGCCAATTGAGCATTGAAGCTCAAAATTTGAAACTGACCTCAAATTCGAAAAGTAAACATATATTCAGGTTCCCCACCAGTTGGGGAACCCGAAAAATCATATCTTTTCCGGATGCGACCTCTCCTTCAGGAGTTAGGCCGCGGCGTATCTTGCATTTGTTGGCAAATAGCCAA
>NW_015386387.1:1121234-1122501 GCF_001527695.2 Protobothrops mucrosquamatus | reverse complement strand
GAAAAGTAAACATATATTCAGGTTCCCCACCAGTTGGGGAACCTGAAAAATCATATCTTTTCCGGATGTGACCTCTCCTTCAGGAGTTAGGCCGCGGCGTATCTTGCATTTGTTGGCAAATAGCCAATTGAGCATTGAAGCTCAAAATTTGAAACTGACCTCAAATTCGAAAAGTAAAAATATATTCAGGTTCCCCACCGGTTGGGGAACCCGAAAAATCATATGTTTTCCGGATGCGACCTCTCCTTCAGGAGCTAGGCCGCGGCGTATCTTGCATTTGTTGGCAAATATCCAATTGAGCATTGAAGCTCAAAATTTGAAACGGACCTCAAATTCGAAAAATAAACATATATTCAGGTTCCCCACCAGTTGGTGAACCCGAAAAATCATATGTTGTCCGGATGCGACCTCTCCTTCAGGAGTTAGGCCGCGGCGTATCTTGCATTTGTTGGCAAATAGCCAATTGAGCATTGAAGCTCAAAATTTGAAACTGACCTCAAATTCGAAAAGTAAACATATATTCAGGTTCCCCACCAGTTGGGGAACCCGAAAAATCATATGTTGTCCGGATGCGACGTCTCTTTCAGGAGTTAGGCCGCGGCGTATCTTGCATTTGTTGGCAAATAGCCAATTGAGCATTGAAGCTCAAAATTTGAAACTGACCTCAAATTCGAAAAGTAAACATATATTCAGGTTCCCCACCAGTTGGGGAACCTGAAAAATCATATCTTTTCCGGATGTGACCTCACCTTCAGGAGTTAGGCCGCGGCGTATCTTGCATTTGTTGGCAAATAGCCAATTGAGCATTGAAGCTCAAAATTTGAAACTGACCTCAAATTCGAAAAGTAAACATATATTCAGGTTCCCCACCAGTTGGGGACCCCGAAAAATCATATGTTTTCCGTATGCGACCTCTCCTTCAGGAGTTAGGCCGCGGCGTATCTTGCATTTGTTGGCAAATAGCCAATTGAGCATTGAAGCTCAAAATTTGAAACTAACCTCAAATTCTAAAAGTAAACATATATTCAGGTTCCCCACCAGTTGGGGAACCCGAAAAATCATACGTTTTCCGGATGCGACCTCTCCTTCAGGAGTTAGGCCACGGTGTATCTTGCTTTTGTTGGCAAATAGCCAATTGAGCATGGAAACTCAAAATTTGAAACTGACCTCAAATTCGAAAAGTAAACATATATTCATGATCCCCACCAGTTGGGGAACCTGAAAAATCATAAGTTTTCCGGATGCGACCTCTCCTTCAGGAGTTAGG
>NW_015386387.1:1115791-1116902 GCF_001527695.2 Protobothrops mucrosquamatus | reverse complement strand
CCCACCAGTTGGGGAACCCGAAAAATCATATCTTTTCCGGATGCGACCTCTCCTTCAGGAGTTAGGCCGCGGCGTATCTTGCATTTGTTGGCAAATAGCCAATTGAGCAGTGAAGCTCAAAATTTGAAACTGAC
Organism: Protobothrops mucrosquamatus; assembly: GCF_001527695.2. Lineage (NCBI taxonomy): Eukaryota > Metazoa > Chordata > Lepidosauria > Squamata > Viperidae > Protobothrops > Protobothrops mucrosquamatus. The sequence continues at coordinate 1,116,768 of NW_015386387.1, read as the reverse complement.
CTCAACTTCCAAAAGTAAACATATATTCAGGTTGCCCACCAGTTGGGGAACCCGAAAAATCATATCTTTTCCGGATGCGACCTCTCTTTCAGGAGTTAGGCCGCGGCATATCTTGCATTTGTTGGCAAATAGCCAATTGAGCAGTGAAGCTCAAAATTTGAAACTGACCTCAAATTCGAAAAGTAAACATATATTCAGGTTGCCTACCAGTTGGGGAACCCGAAAAATCATCTTTTCCAGATGCGACCTCTCCTTCAAAAGTTAGGCCGCGGCGTATCTTGCATTTGTTGGCAAATAGCCAATTGAGCAGTGAAGCTCAAAATTTGAAACTGACCTCAAATTCGAAAAGTAAACATATATTCAGGTTGCCCACCAGTTGGGGAACCCGAAAAATCATATCTTTTCCGGATGCGACCACTCCTTCAGGAGTTAGGCCGCGGCGTATCTTGCATTTGTTGGCAAATAGCTAATTGAGCACTGAAGCTCAAAATTTGAAACTGAACTCAAATTCGAAAAATAAACATATATTCAGGTTGCCCACCAGTTGGGGAACCCGAAAAATCATATCTTTTACCGATGCGACCTCTCCTTCAGGAGTTAGGCCGCAGCGTATCTTGCATTTGTTGGCAAATAGCCAATTGAGCAGTGAAGCTCAAAATTTGAAACTGACCTCAAATTCGAAAAGTAAACATATATTCAGGTTGCCCACCAGTTGGGGAACCCAAAAAATCATATCTTTTCCGGATGCGACCTCTCCTTCAGGAGTTAGGCCGCGGCATATCTTGCATTTGTTGGCAAATAGCCAATTGAGCAGTGAAGCTCAAAATTTGAAACTGACCTCAAATTCGAAAAGTAAACATATATTCAGGTTGCCCACCAGTTGGGGAACCTGAAAAATCATATCTTTTCCGGATGCGACCTCTCCTTCAAAAGTTAGGCCGCGGCGTATCTTGCATTTGTTGGCAAATAGCCAATTG
>NW_015386387.1:1110572-1111578 GCF_001527695.2 Protobothrops mucrosquamatus | reverse complement strand
TGCGACCTCTCCTTCAGGAGTTAGGCCACGGCGTATCTTGCATTTGTTGGCAAATAGCCAATTGAGCATGGAAGCTCAAAATTTGAAACTGACCTCAAATTCGAAAAGTATTCATATATTCAGGTTCCCCACCAGTTGGGGAACCCGAAAAATCACATGTTTTCCGGATGCGACCTCTCCTTCAGGAGTTAGGCCGCGGCGTATCTTGCATTTGTTGGCAAATAGCCAATTGAGCATGGAAGCTCAAAATTTGAAACTGATCTCAAATTCGAAAAGTAAACATATATTCAGGTTCCCCACCAGTAGGGGAACCCGAAAAATCATATGTTTTCCGGATGCGACCTCTGCTTCAGGAGTTAGGCCACGGCGTATCTTGCATTTGTTGGCAAATAGCCAATTGAGCATGGAAGCTCAAAATTTGAAACTGATCTCAAATTCGAAAAGTAAACATATATTCAGGTTCCCCACCAGTTGGGGAACCTGAAAAATCATGTTTTCCGGATGCGACCTCTCCTTCAGGAGTTAGGCCACGGCGTATCTTGCATTTGTTAGCAAATAGCCAATTGAGCATGGAAGCTCAAAATTTGAAACTGACCTCAAATTCGAAAAGTAATCATATATTCAGGTTCCCCACCAGTTGGGGAACCCGGAAAATCACATGTTTTCCGGATGCGACCTCTCCTTCAGGAGTTAGGCCACGGCGTATCTTGCATTTGTTGGCAAATAGACAATTGAGCATGGAAGCTCAAAATTTGAAACTGACCTCAAATTCGAAAAGTAAACATATATTCAGGTTCCCCACCAGTTGGGAACCCGAAAAATCATATGTTTTCCGGATGCGACCTCTCCTTCAGGAGTTAGGCCACGGTGTTTCTTGCATTTGTTGGCAAATAGCCAATTGAGCATGGAAGCTCAAAATTTGAAACTGACCTCAAATTCGAAAAGTAAACATATATTCAGGTTCCCCACCAGTTGGGGAACCCAAAAAATCATATGTTTTCCGGAT
>NW_015386387.1:1105383-1107171 GCF_001527695.2 Protobothrops mucrosquamatus | reverse complement strand
GGCCGCGGCGTATCTTGCATTTGTTGGCAAATAGCCAACTGAGCATGGAAGCTCAAAATTTGAAACTGACCTCAAATTCGAAAAGTAAACATATATTCAGGTTCCCCACCAGTTGGGGAACCCGAAAAATCATATGTTTTCCGGATGCGACCTCTCCTTCAGGAGTTAGGCCACGGCATATCTTGCATTTGTTGGCAAATAGCCAATTGAGCATGGAAGCTCAAAAGTTGAAACTGACCTCAAATTCGAAAAGTAAACATATATTCAGGTTCCCCACCAGTTGGGGAACCCGAAAAGTCATATGTTTTCCGGATGCGACCTCTCCTTCAGGAGTTAGGCCACGGCGTATCTTGCATTTGTTGGCAAATAGCCAATTGAGCATGGAAGCTCAAAAGTTGAAACTGACCTCAAATTCGAAAAGTAAACATATATTCAGGTTCCCCACCAGTTGGGGAACCCAAAAAGTCATATGTTTTCCGGATGCGACCTCTCCTTCAGGAGTTAGGCCACGGCGTATCTTGCATTTGTTGGCAAATAGCCAATTGAGCATGGAAGCTCAAAAGTTGAAACTGACCTCAAATTCGAAAAGTAAACATATATTCAGGTTCCCCACCAGTTGGGGAACCTGAAAAATCATGTTTTCCGGATGCGACCTCTCCTTCAGGAGTTAGGCCACGGCGTATCTTGCATTTGTTGGCAAATAGCTAATTGAGCATGGAAGCTCAAAATTTGAAACTGACCTCAAATTCGAAAAGTAAACATATATTCAGGTTCCCCACCAGTTGGGGAACCCGAAAAATCATATGTTTTCCGGATGCGACCTCTCCTTCAGGAGTTAGGCCGCTGCGTATCTTGCATTTTTTGGCAAATAGCCAACTAAGCATGGAAGCTCAAAATTTGAAACTGACCTCAAATTCGAAAAGTAAACATATATTCAGGTTTCCCACCAGTTGGGGAACCCGAAAAATCATATGTTTTCCGGATGCGACCTCTCCTTCAGGAGTTAGGCCACGGCGTATCTTGCATTTGTTGGCAAATAGCCAATTGAGCATGGAAGCTCAAAAGTTGAAACTGACCTCAAATTGGAAAAGTAAACATATATTCAGGTTCCCCACCAGTTGGGGAACCCGAAAAATCATATGTTTTCCGGATGCGACCTCTCCTTCAGGAGTTAGGCCACGGCGTATCTTGCATTTATTGGCAAATAGCCAATTGACCATGGAAGCTCAAAAGTTGAAACTGACCTCAAATTCGAAAAGTAAACATATATTCAGGTTCCCCACCAGTTGGGGAACCCGAAAAATCATATGTTTTCCGGATGCGACCTCTCCTTCAAAAGTTAGGCCGCGGCGTATCTTGAATTTGTTGGCAAATAGCCAATTGAGCAGTGAAGGCAAAATTTGAAACTGACCTCAAATTCGAAAAGTAAACATATATTCAGGTTCCCCACCAGTTGGGGAACCCGAAAAATCATATCTTTTCTGGATGCGACCTCTCCTTCAGGAGTTAGGCCGCGGCGTATCTTGCATTTGTTGGCAAATAGCCAACTGAGCATGGAAGCTCAAAATTTGAAACTGACCTCAAATTCAAAAAGTAAACATATATTCAGGTTCCCCACCAGTTGGGGAACCCGAAAAATCATATGTTTTCCGGATGCGACCTCTCCTTCAGGAGTTAGGCCACGGCGTATCTTGCATTTGTTGGCAAATAGCCAATTGAGCATGGAAGCTCAAAATTTGAAACTGACCTCAAATTCGAAAAGTAAACATATATTCAGGTTCCCCACCA
>NW_015386387.1:1099002-1101428 GCF_001527695.2 Protobothrops mucrosquamatus | reverse complement strand
TTCCCCACCAGTTGGGGAACCCGAAAAATCATATGTTTTCTGGATGCGACCTCTCCTTCAGGGGTTAGGCCACGGCGTATCTTGCATTTGTTGGCAAATAGCCAATGGAGCATGGAAGCTCAAAATTTGAAACTGACCTCAAATTCGAAAAGTAAACATATATTCAGGTTCCCCACCAGTTGGGGAACCCGAAAAATCATATGTTTTCCGGATGCGACCTCTCCTTCAGGAGTTAGGCCACGGCGTATCTTGCATTTGTTGGCAAATATGGATGAACTTGTAGCCAAGAAAAGATGCCAAACATCCAGTTTGGAGAAAATGGCATGAGAACTAAAAAGCTTGTGTTTTTCTTTCTTTAAAATTTGTTTTTGCAGATTTATTTGAAATAAATAATTTATTTGTTCATATTTGAAATTTTAATGCTTTTTGCCCCACTTCTTAGACCTAATACACTTCTGAACTAATACGATACAATAGTCTTACTACATGCGACTGGCCCTTTGAAGGCAACCATGATGCTGATGTGGCCAAAGTTTCCAGGAAGCAGTTTTCTCCAAGTCCAACTTCTGCCTTGAAAGATCTCTGGAGAGGAGCAGGAGGTGGCAGGGAAGCTGCGTGAGGGAAGGTTGCTCCAACAAGCCAATATCCTTACCATGCATGATTGGAAATGGGGATTCCCTTTCAAGAAGGGCCAGCTTCCCTCATGCAGGACTGGAAAGTGCTGGTCCCCTGCCTCCTCCTCTTGCTTTCCAGAGATCTGTCAAGGCAGAAGAAGGAAACTGTTAAGTCCGGAGAATAATGGCGCTTGAGACGAAGCATTTCTAACAAGTCTTTATTCTCTGCTTCCATTCTACGAACAACCCGAGCAGAGGCACGCAGGCCTCTATTTATACCTTCTGATCCCCGGGAAAGTTCAACCAATCACGAGGCGCTCTTTTCCCGCCTTGCGCATGCGCGCAAGGCTGGCGCCACTCAGTCTGGTCCCGGGCAGCTTTTGCAAATGCCCGGGACTCTTGCAACGTCCCGAGCCTGCTTTTTCAGGCTCAGGACACAACACCCCTCCCCCCTAGATAAAATAATACGGCGCCCACATGGACGCCATCATAGTGATGGTTATATAGTTAACTGATGAGTTAAGTTACACAGTGTAAGATGTGGGACTGTTCCGTCATACAGAGACCCCGTAGCCCCAACATCGTTTACGTAGAGTCAACCAGTCAGAACCTCTAGTTCAGTGATTGCAGTTAACATTCTCACCTTACGTAATCTGCAAGGTATTTGGGAGGGCCTTTGACCCTGAGCGACCTTCTCAGACCTGGGGAACTTATAGTGTTTTCCCCGTGGCTTCCCACACTAGGTGAATTGTCCTGTGGTTGTCTTGTGACTTCAGTTTGACTTTCCTGCCCGTCTCTTAGGCTTGAGAAGTCAGAACTCTGTTGATCACTGTACCTGGTTGACCTACGACCTATGGAGTTTTCCAACCCCTCTGAACTCATCTCCGTGTTTCCTGACGGAGTGTGGTTTTCCTGGCTCCTTCCTGTTGTGTTAGGGTCTAGGGATGCCTCCCTGTTAGCCCTGATATGTGGGGACATCCTTCTATGAGCCATTTCAGCAAAGGACGTGTTCCCCCTCTGTTTTGCCTGCTCTCTTGCATGTTGTGAGTTGTGAGTATGCTCCCAGTTATTCTCCGTGTCTGGAGTATTGTTTGTGAGGTGTGGATAGTTAGTATACCTCCAGTGAGACTCCCAGGCTGGAGTGTGTGTGGGGGTGTCAGTGTGCCCCTGTCCCCATGAATGGCTACCTGAATCTCCTGTGGAACTTGGGTGTTGAGAACCCGTGTCGTTCCCCCCAACCATTGGTGTCAACAGATTTTGATTCTCAGAATGCATTCCCCCTTCCTCCTCCCCCCCTAGAGGAGACTGAGGGGGAACCCCAGGCGAGTCCCGCCTCACACGTAATTGATCAATGTGGCGGCGAAGAACGCGGCCGTCTTCCAGGGACACCTCGTAGGATAGAGGCCCCGAGACCTTGCAGACCACAGCCGGGACCCAGAGGTGTCCAGGCCCATAGTTTCTGGCCCAGACAGGATCGCCTTCATGCAGGACCCATGGTGGGTGTGGCTGAGACACCTGTGATGCTACACGCTCCGGATGCAGCCTGTCCAATTTAGTCACGAGCCGACGACCCCAACGGAGTTCGGCCGGGCACTTACTCGTGGCAGTGCACGGAGTAGTACGATGGGCTAGAAGAAAGTCAGCCAACCTGTGATGCCAATTGCCATAAGTCAGCTTCTTGAGGGCGTCCTTGGCGACGCGAACCATCCGTTCAGCCAGACCGTTGGTGGAAGGATGGAAGGGAGCCGAAGCAGCATGGCGGATCATGTTGGCCTGTAGAAATCCCTGAAACTCAGTAGAAGTAAATTGAGG
>NW_015386387.1:1094089-1095926 GCF_001527695.2 Protobothrops mucrosquamatus | reverse complement strand
AGTCCGCACACAAAACGATCACGTAGTCTTTCCTCTAAGTCCTTGAAGTCGCACGGTTTAGCTGCTCTTCTCAAGGCCGCAACGTATTCTTTTGCTGATTCTCCAACTCGCTGATCTCTCTGTTGAAATGTGTGCCTCCAAGCCATGACTGATTGCTTGGGCTGGAAATGTTCCTTTAAAACTTTCTTCAGATCGGCGTATGATACCGTTTCCAGCGAGTCCGGGGCGATTAAGCTCTCGGCGATCTCAAAGGCGTCTTGCCCACAAACGCACAACAATTTGGCAGCCTTTAAGCCTTCCTCCCGAATCTGGTTTATGCGGAAATACGTCTCGACTCTTGCAACATAAGATTCCCACCTCTCGGGGTGAGAGACGTCGAATTCCGCTAAACGCCCAACTTTCGCCATGATCGAGGATCAGGGTCTTCTTCTGCAGCCGCACGCACCCTCCAGCGATTTTGTACTGGCAGGATAACGCTGACTTTCACGCCATTTTCTCTTCCGGACTTCTTTGGATGAGTCTTCAAGCTTTCCTAGCTGTATAGACTGGATCCCACCTTCGTCGCCAGTGTTAAGTCCGGAGAATAATGGCGCTTGAGACGAAGCATTTCTAACAAATCTTTATTCTCTGCTTCCATTCTACGAACAACCCGAGCAGAGGCATGCAGGCCTCTATTTATACCTTCTGATCCCCGGGAAAGTTCAACCAATCACAAGGCGGTCTTTTCCCGCCTTGCGCATGTGCGCAAGGCCGGCGCCACTCAGTCTGGTCCCGGGCAGCTTTTGCAAATGCCCGGGACTCTTGCAACGTCCCGAGCCTGCTTTTGAAGGCTCAGTACACAACAGAAACTACACACACACACACACACACACAAACACATTCCAAGCTTGGAGACTAGGAGGCTATCCACATCTGAGCTAGCAAACTACAATCATGCCTGGGCTTGGGAAGAAGGCCCTTTCCATCCTCTGTGGATGAAAGTCCCCAAACCTGGAATGCAGTGTGTATGTGTGTGCATGCACACATGCTTGGCTGCCAGAAGTTTGGGGAAGGTGAAGAGCTTGTGGGACAATGAGTTGTCCCTACATCAAGTTAGCAAGTGCGGAACTTCCGGTTTGAATTCCTGTGCCGATGGCGGCTTTCCCTTTCGCTGCCTGCCCCGAAGATGCGTAAAAGCCGCAGGAGCAGCGTCAAACAGCTGCTCTGCGGCTTGGAATCCCCTTCCCCGGGCAAAGGGGAGGGGGGAGAATTTCCCTGATAGGGGTAGAACTCCCGAGCTCTCACAGTTTTATAGCTGTGGGGGCGGAGGTGAGTTCCCCCAGAGTCAGGGATTTCTCTGCGCTTCGGGCTGCCTCCGTTCTATGAACGAAGCCAGACACGGATTCAACCTCTGCTTATGGGAGATCGTGAGTAACTTTTGGGAGCAGACAGAGCGATCCAGGTGCTTGGGAGCTGCATGGATATGAGCCTTCAGCTCTGATTTTAATACTTCTCCATTGAGATTTAAAGCTTAAGAAGAAAAAAAGAAAAAATGGCCGTGGAAGGGCGTTTTGCTCTTTAATAGAGACTTTCATTTACTGAGGACTTTTACTTTGGCTTTCACTTTCTGCTGGATTATTATTGCTTCAGAGCTATTGGTACTGTGGGTGAGCAAACTATTTGTTTTTGCTTTTTGTGGCAGTTTTAAGAAAATTTTATTGGACATTGTATTATACAAATTAAATCAGAGAAGAGGGGAAGAGAAAGTAAAATGGCTTCAAAGCGTGGGGGAACTTTTCCTCCTCAGAAAGGCTTGAGCTCTTCTTCTCCAGCTGTACAGATATCACAGCAAACAAAA
>NW_015386387.1:1084236-1091005 GCF_001527695.2 Protobothrops mucrosquamatus | reverse complement strand
TGTTGGGTCAAATGATTCATAGTGACCAATCTGGATTTTTAACTGGAAGATACATGAAGTATAATGTAAGACAGATTATTAACTTATTGGAATATTTGGAAGTGAATAATCAAATTCCGGCTGCTTTTATATTTTTAGATGCTGAAAAAGCATTTGATCAATTGGATTGGGGTTTTTTGTTTCAGGTCATAGATAGAATTAATTTTGGGGAAATTTTTTTCCCCGCTCTTAAGGCCATTTATCAACAGCAGACAGCACAGATTATAGTTAATGGGGGGGGGGTAACAGAAACGTTTAAAATTGAAAAAGGAACTAGACAAGGATGTCCTTTATCTCCATTGTTATTTGTGTTAACAATGGAGATTTTGTTAATTAAAATTCGTGAATCCTCTGTAATAAGAGGAATTAAGGTCAATAAGATTGACTATAGATTAAGAGCTTTTGCAGATGATTTTTATTATTATTAATTTAATTTATATACCGCCCTTCTCCCGCAGGACTAACACTAACTCAGCCGATAGATTTGGCAATTGAGGTGGTTGAAATTATTGCACAATATGGGAAAGTTTCTGGTTTTAAGGTAAATTCTAATAAGACTAAGATATTATCAAAAAATATGTTTAAGGAGGATAAAGATATGTTAGCCTCAATTACAGGTTTTGAAATGGTTAAAAAGGTAAAATACTTGGGGGTTTATATTACAGTTTCTAACTTAAAATTGTATAAGAATAATTATGAAGCTTTATGGGCTAAGGTACAAAAGGATTTAAATGATTGGAAAAAATTGCAATTATCTTTGTTGGGAAGAATTTCAGCTGTAAAAATGAATGTTCTTCCTAAATTTCTTTTCTTGTTTCAAATGATTCCTATTTTAAAAAAAGATGCTAACTTGGAGAACTGGCAAAAGGGTATAAACAAATTTATTTGGGCGGGCAAGAAGCCAAGAGTCAGGTTCAAGATTATGCAGGATATAAGAGAATGAGGAGGACTTAAAGTTCCTAATTTAAAATTATATTATGATGCGGTGGTTTTGACATGGATTAGTGATTGGTTAAATTTGACAAATAGAAATATACTTTCTCTTGAAGGATGGGACTTGTTATTTGGTTGGCAGGCATATTTAATTTATGATAAAAAAGTAGATAGAATTTTTAAGGCTCATATTTTGAGAAGTGCCTTATTTGAGTTTGGAAGAAATATTATTATAGATTAAATTATAAGATTCCGATTTGGACAAGTCTAGGACAAATGATAGAGGGGATATCTAGGGGAGTTAAATTGGATGAAGTCTCATATAAAGAATTACTTTTGCCGGTAGGACAAGATTGGCAACTTAAATCTTTGGGAGATTTGAAACAAGAGAATATTGAATACTCATGGTTTTATTATAGCCAACTGTCTATGAGGTGGTGTTTGGACCAAAAAGTTGGTATTACAGTACAGGATGNGCCACGGCGTATCTTGCATTTGTTGGCAAACAGCCAATTGAGCATGGAAGCTCAAAATTTGAAACTGACCTCAAATTCGAAAAGTAAACATATATTCAGGTTCCCCACCAGTTGGGGAACCCGAAAAATCATATGTTTTCCGGATGCGACCTCTCCTTCAGGAGTTAGGCCACGGCGTATCTGGCATTTGTTGGCAAATTGCCAATTGAGCATGGAAGCTCAAAATTTGAAACTGACCTCAAATTTGAAAAGTAAACATATATTTAGGTTCCCCACCAGTTGGGGAACCCGAAAAATCATGTTTTTCGGATGCGACCTCTCCTTCAGGAGTTAGGCCACGTCGTATCTGGCATTTGTTGGCAAATAGCCAATTGAGCATGGAAGCTCAAAATTTGAAACTGACCTCAAATTCGAAAAGTAAACATATATTCAGGTTCCCCACCAGTTGGGGAACCCGAAAAATCATATGCTTTCCGGATGCGACCTCTCCTTCAGGAGTTAGGCCACGGCGTATCTTGCATTTGTTGGCAAATAGACAATTGAGCATGGAAGCTCAAAATTTGAAACTGACCTCAAATTCGAAAAGTAAACGTATATTCAGGTTCCCCACCAGTTGGGGAACCCAAAAAATCATATGTTTTCCGGATGCGACCTCTCCTTCAGGTGTTAGGCCACGGCGTATCTTGCATTTGTTGGCAAACAGCCAATTGAGCATGGAAGCTCAAAATTTGAAACTGACCTCAAATTCGAAAAGTAAACATATATTCAGGTTCCCCACAAGTTGGGGAACACAAAAAAACATGTGTTTTCCGGATCCAACCTCTCCTTCAAAAGTTAGGCCAGGGTCTATGTCGCATTTGTTGGCAAATAGCCAATTTAGCATGAAAAGTCAAATTTTGAAACTGACCTCAAATTCGAAAAGTATACATATCCTACAAGGTTCCATCCAAAAAAGGTGCCGGAACTCCGTTCTGGGTGTTCTATGACAAAAAAAGCCCTGATCTTTGCTATGATGTTACCATTGTTTTTATATGTTGCTATTTAAAAGGCAAATGCAATAGATTGTGCTATGTAATATGTATTTCAACAACTGATGTAAATATGCTATTCAGGTTTTCAGGCTGCGAGTATGATTAGAAAAACCATATTATTTCTATTTGTTAAGTGTTAGGGGGTTCATCACGTGTGTGCTGAGATTTCGGGTGGCATGAAATCTGAAAGCAAGTTTCCCATAAAGTGTCAGTGCTGCCATCTTCACTATGCATCACTAAACTTGCTGGCATCCTGCCATAAATCTCCATTGGGGGCAAAAGAAGTTAGGGAATAGAATAGAATTAGAAGGGACCTTAGAGGTCTTCTAGTCCAGCCCCCTGCTCAAGCAGGAGAAACTATACCATCTCAGACAAGTGACTCTAGCCTAGCCTCTTCTTAAAAACCTCCAGTGATGGAAGCACCCACGATTTCTGAAGGCAAGCTGTTCCCCTGGTTAATTGTCCTGATTGTCAGAAAGTTTCTCAATTCCAGATTGCTTCTTTCTTTGATCAGTTTCCAACCATTGTTTCTTGTCCTGCCCTCTGCTGCTTTGGAGAATAGTTTGACCCCCTCTTCTTTATGGCAGCCTCTCAAATACTGAAATACTGCTATCATATCACTCATATTTCTTCTTTTCTTTAGACTAGCCCAGTGGTTCTCAACCTGTGGGTCGGGACCCCATTTGGGGTCGATTGACCATTTCACGGGGGTCACCAAGCAAGGCTGTCCGCCATTTTTTTCCCCTTTTCCGGCGGGTGCCTTACCTCCCTTGGGCTGGGCCAGCTGGTGGTCGGCCTACTCCGTCTCTGCCGCTTGCCAGCTACGCCTTGGCCGGCACAGGGGGCGGAACCACGCATGCGCGGCGCTCCCGGGCAGGGAAAGTCCTCGACTTACGACCGGTTGGGTAGTCCTCGACTTACGACCGGTTTAGTCCTCGACTTACAACCGGTTTAGTCCTCGACTTACGACCAGTTGGGGTCGCAGCATTAAAAAGGTTGAGAACCACTGGACTAGCCAAACCCAAGTCCTGCAGCCATTCTTCATATGTGTTAGTCTCCAGGCCTTGGATCATCTTAGTTGCTCTTCTCTGAATTTTTTCCAAGGTCTCAACATCTTTTGCGACCAAAATTGGTTGCAGTATTTTATGTGTGGTCTCACTAGGGTTTTATAAAGTGGTACTAATACTTCACGTGATCTTGATTCTATGCCTCTGTTTATACAACCAAGGATTGTATTAGCTTTTTTGGCTGCTGCGGCAAATTGCTGGCTCATCGTCAAGTGATCGTCCACTAGGACTTCAAGGTCCCTCTCACAGTTACTGTTTTTGAGCCAGGTCTCACCTAATCTGTACTTAAACCTTTGATGAGCTCCCCTTCTATTTCCTCATCTAAGTCATTAATGAAGATATTGAAGAGTACTGGGCCTAAGACAGAGCCTTGGGGTATCCCACTGCTTACTTCTCTCCAAGTGGATATAGTACCATTGAGGACTACTCGTTGAGTATGGTTTGTCAGCCAGCTACGAATCCATCTGATGGTGTTGTTGTCCATTCCATCTTTTTCTAGCTTACCAAACAGTAGATTGTGGTCTACTTTGTCGAATGCCTTACTGAAATCTAATCGCTGGTCTACTAATTTGGTCACTATCAAAGAATGAAATAAGATTGGTTTGGCATAATCTGTTTTTAGCAAACCCATGGCTATAACTGGCTACCAGTTATAACTTTGTTTGCTTCTAGTTGTTCGCAGATCTATTTTTTTATTATCTTTTCCAGGATCTTCCCAGGTATTGATGTTAGACTGATTGCTCTGTAGTTTCCTGGGTCTGTTTTTTTCCCCTTTCTTGAAGATGGGAACTGTTGTGTCCTGGGCCTGCTGAGGCAATTCAGCAGGCCCAGAAATGTTACAAATGGTCCCGGGCAACCTAAAAGCTGCCTGGGATCAGACTGGTTGGCACCGGTTTTGCGTGCATGCGCAAGGCGCAAAAAAGGGGGTTTGTGATTGGATATTTTGGGAGACTATAAAGGCCTGTGAGCCTATTGGTTTGCTGAGTGGTACAGTGGAACGAATAAAGAAAGAACTTGGTTAACAACTCATGTGTCGCTTCAATGCCGCGAACCCCAATACGTAAAAGTGGCGACGAAGGTGGGATCGCTGCAAAGAAGAAGACAACTCGAAGAACCTAGCTTGTACGAAAAGAGCTGGAAGCCGGGAAGTCGGCGCCCAGATCTGCACTCACCTGCCAGTACGCAAAAGCTGGAGGTGGGCTTGGCAAACGGGCTTCTTCCCAGCCTGAGTTGCAGCGAGGCTAAGAGAAGCTAGCAATGTCGAAGATTGGCCAGTTGTCTAAATTCGACGTGTCTCACCCGGAGCACTGGAACTCTTACGTGGCCTGGGTGGAAAACTACCTGCGAGTTAACCAGGTTCGAGAAGATGGTTTGAAGGCAGCAACCCTGCTGTGCATCTGTGGGCAGGACACTTTTGATGTGGTCGAAAATGTAGTAGCTCCTGCACCGCTTGAGTCTGTAACGTACACAGACTTGAAGAATATGCTGAAGGACCATTTCCATCTGAAGCTATCTGTAATTGCGTGGAGGCACGCTTTTGAGCAGAGGAACCAGAAGCCTGGTGAGTCTGCTGCGGAATTCATTGCTGCCTTGAGACAAGCTGCCAGGCCTTGTGAGTTTAGCTCAGAGCTTGGGTCCTACAAGGGGCCTCCCACTTCCTTGCGATTAAACCCAGCCATCACACCAGTTAGAATCAAGCCCAGGAGGGTGCCATTCACCTTAAAGGGCAAGATTGATGCAGAGCTGGACAAGCTGCTCCAGCAAGGCATCCTGGCACCGGTGGACTCAAGTCCATGGGAAACCCCCATTGTGACGCCTTTAAAGGCTAACGGGGAAGTCCAAATTTGCGCAGACTACAAATGCACCCTGAATACAGCTTTGCAACAACATGCATATCCTGTACCGGTAGTGAGTCATATTCTGGCCTCCCTCAAAGGGGGAAAGCTGTTTGCAAAGCTTGATTTAGCACAGGCCTATCAACAGTTACCTGTTGATGAAGCAACTGTGGAGGCCCAAACAATAGTGACCCATAGGGGCGCTTTTAAGGTGAAGAGGTTACAATTTGGGGTGAATGTTGTTCCTGGTATATTTCAGAGCGTCATGGAGTGCACACTGGGGGGAATACCTGGGGTTTGCCCCTACTTTGATGACGTCCTCATTGCAGGGGAGTCATCACAAAATTTGGCAGAGAGGTTGAGGGCTGTTGTCAAGTCTGCTAACATTGGATGTTATTGCTTGACATAAGTGAAGAAGCAAACATATCTTATTTAGTCTACATATTGCCTCAAGAGCAAAAGCAGGCATTGCGGGCCAGATGAGGGGGGAGGAATGCCTGTGAATAACTACATTATCTTAGCATAGCACAGCCAAGGTCAAAGCAGCAGCAGTTTGTAATAACAGATGAGATGAGAAGAAGATTCACACCTCTGTTTAATTGGAGCATATGATTGATGACTGTGAAAGGAGGGAGGGAGTTGTGCTTGTCGCGAGAGCTAGGATGGGGGGGTGTTTCAGTCTTTGGCTTTACTTCGTTCGTGCCGGATTATGTAACTCATTAAAGGATTCTTTAAGGTAATTAAGCCTCAAGGTTCTTTGAAAAGTTATTTCTTTCGGAACATGACATTAAGCCAAAGACTCAAAACTTTTAAAACCATTTAGGGGTCCGTTACCCCAGTCACTATCCCTAAAATAACGGGGATAGTTTGACAAAGATAAGGGGAAGATCTCACCATGGAAGGAGAGGAAAGGCCTGAGGCCCGCACCCCTCCAGCCGCAACCTCCCCAGGAGGGGGAGCAGCAGCAGCCGCAGCCTCCCCACTGAAGGGAGCGACTGCTAATCAGCCGGAGGAAGAGAAATCCTTGCAAACTCTCCAACTGGGAGCGAGGCCAAAGCTGTCTGGAGAACTAATCTGGTCGACAGGCTGGCAAAAGCGAAGCGAAAGTTCTGCAGATGTTCATACAGCCCTGCCAGCAGTGGAGACCCAGTGGAGAACTACCCGGCCGTCTGTCACCGAGGACTTGGGTGAGTGGAGAAGCCCACCTGCAGTCCGTAGTAGTTCATTAGACTACCTAGCAGAGAGGTTTGAAGAATTGGAAGTGCAGAGCCAAGAACAACTTCCATTGAGAGAGGCCCCCAGCCCCACCCTTGCAGAGCAAATAGTTTTTCAGCCCCTGGGGTCCCTGGTCAAGGCCTCCAGCCCCGCAGAGAGAGAGACCCCCAGTC
>NW_015386387.1:1079988-1081256 GCF_001527695.2 Protobothrops mucrosquamatus | reverse complement strand
AACTGCCAATCAACTCGCACCTCGCAGGGTCCCCAATCCTGATGACCCTGGAGCGAAGAAAATAAAACGAGAACTCCTCACCGACCAATGGTTCAAAGATAATCAGGCCACCCTAACGTGCAGGGATGGTTTGGCTTACATGGGGGGAAAGCTATATTTACCAGAAGCCCTCCGTCTTAATGCTCTCAAACACAGCCACTATGTAAAACAGGCTGGACACTTTGGATATTTAAAAACCCTACACCTCACCCGTCGACAATTTTGGTGGCCAGGATTGAAAAAGGATGTGGAAAACTATGTAAAAAGTTGCGCTACATGTGCCACAATGAAGAGAATCCCAGAGAAAACCCCTGGACTACTACAACCTGTGGCAAGCCCTTCTCAACCATGGGAAGAGATAGCTATGGACTTTATAGTAGACCTACCTGAAAGTAGTGGGCACACTGTCATCTGGACTGTAATAGACCTATTTTCAAAGCAGGCTCATTTCATCGCCTGCAAAGAACTCCCATCCGCCCAACGGCTGGCCAAATTGTTCCTAAAGCATATCTACCGACTGCACGGCGCCCCTAAGTGGATAATTTCGGACAGGGGGGTGCAGTTCACAGCAAAGTTTTGGAGAACATTCCTTACATTAATTGGATCATCCCAAGGCTTATCATCTGCTTTCCACCCAGCCACTAATGGGGCCGCAGAAGCCGCTAATAAAATGGTGGAACAATATCTTAGATGCTATGTTTCCTACCAACAAACGAACTGGACTGATCGTCTCCCATTCGCAGAAGTAGCATACAATAACTCCGTGCACAGCAGCACTGGTTACATGCCTTTCAGAGTGGCCACAGGAAAAGAGTTCAACCCAATACCTGAATATCCTCAACCACCCTCCGCTTCCCTGACACTTGACCAATGGGTGAAGGGGTGGGAAGAAGTTTGGAGAAATACAAAAACTGCTTTAAAAAAGACTTTTGAAACTTATAAAAAACAGGCTGATAGGAAGAGGGCTCCTCAAAGAACATTCCAAGTTGGGGAAAAGGTTTATCTGTCCACCAAATATCTACGCCTCAAATTACCATGCAAGAAGTTGGGGCCAAAATTCTTGGGGCCTTTCCCCATAGTAAGAATCATCAACCCTGTCACAGTAGAGCTAAAGCTCCCTAAACTCTTAGGGAAAATTCACCCAGTGTTCCATTGTAGCTTGTTGAAACCATATCGGGGCTCCACGTTAAGACCTCCTCCAAAGAAGGCACCTGGGCCCCTCGTAGTTG
>NW_015386387.1:1075529-1078910 GCF_001527695.2 Protobothrops mucrosquamatus | reverse complement strand
TTTGTAATAACAGATGAGACGAGAAGAAGATTCACACCTCTGTTTAATTGGAGCATATGATTGATGACTGTGAAAGGAGGGAGGGAGTTGTGCTTGTCGCGAGAGCTAGGATGGGGGGGTGTTTCAGTCTTTGGCTTTACTTCGTTCGTGCCGGATTATGTAACTCATTAAAGGATTCTTTAAGGTAATTAAGCCTCAAGGTTCTTTGAAAAGTTATTTCTTTCGGAACATGACAGCTGTATTGTTGAGGTTCCGCCAAGCGGGCCTTAAATTGAAAAAAGACAAATGCAAGATTGGAGTCACTTCCACAGAATTTTTAGGATTTAGAATAGATGCCCAAGGCATCCACCCTGCAGAATCCAAACAAAAGGCCATTCAGGAGGCCCCAAGTCCCAAGTCTAAAAGTGAGCTTCAGGCTTTCTTGGGACTCCTCAATTTATATCACACATTTCTTCCCCATAAGGCTGCAGTGGCTGAGCCGTTACACCGGCTCTTAGATAAGCAAGCTCTATGGCAGTGGACTAAAGTCCATGACAAGAGTTTTAATGAGGTCAAGGCCTTGCTCTCATCAAATGCCATATTAGCGCATTTTAATGAGCAACTGTCTGTGTGCATCGCATGTGATGCATCCCCTTATGGGGTGGGAGCAGTACTTAGTCACCTGAAGGCTGACGGGACACAAGTCCCTATAGCCTACTATTCAAGGACTTTGTCATATGCAGAGCGTAATTACGCTCAGATTGACAGAGGGGCCTTGGCCATCGTGGCTGGTATAAAGAAATTTTATGATTTCTTATATGGCCGCCATTTCACAGTCTATACAGACCATAAGCCACTGCTGGGTTTGTTTACTACTAACAAACAAACCCCAAACATCATTTCTCCATGTATGCTGAGGTGGTCCATTTTCTTGTCAGCATACGACTATACGCTTATTCACAAACCTGGAAAAGAAATGGGCCATGCAGCTGGCCTCAGTAGGCTACCTCTCACTCAAATCAAGGCAGATCCTGCCCCTGCTGTTAATATTCTCTCCATTCAAGAGCTGCCTGAATCTCCCCTCAATGCTAGGGACGTGGCTGCAGAAACTGCCACTGATCACACGCTTACACGCGTGCTGACATGGATGTTGTCAGGATGGCCTGACACGTATCTAGATGCTGTGTTTCAAAGTTTCTGGCAAAGAAGGCATGAACTGTCTACATTTAAGGGGTGCCTGTTGTGGGGTAGTAGAGTAGTTATCCCATCCTCACTGAGGTCTAGAGTCTTGTCCTCTCTGCATGAGTGACACCCGGGCATTGTGCGCATGAAAACGCTTGCACGCAGCCATCTGTAGTCGCCTGGGCTTGATAAAGCTATCGAGGCCCAGGTGCACGGGTGTCAGGTGTGCCAACAGTCACGGCCTGAAATGCCTCAGGCCCCTGTACACAGGTGGGAGGAGACACAAACCCCTTGGTCAAGGGTACATTTAGATTATGCTGGGCCCTTTCAGCGGCAATTCTTCCTTATCCTGGTTGATAGCTTCTCTAAGTGGCTAGAGGTTGTCCCTGTCTCCTCCACTACTACTGCTCGGACCATCCAAGTGTTGAGAGGAATTTTTGCTACTCATGGACTTCCTGATGTCCTCGTATCTGACAATGGGCCTCAATTCACTTCTTTTGAGTTCCAGGCTTTCTTACAGGCCAACTTGATCAGGCATGCAACGTCAGCACCCTTCCACCCTTCCACCAATGGGCAAGCAGAAAGGATGGTACGTACAATGAAGGATGCACTCAAAAGACTCACGCATGGTAGCTGGCATCACAAGTTAGCAGATTTTCTTCTTGCACACCGCACCACACCATGCACAGCCACTGGAAAGAGCCCGGCTCAACTCCGCTGGGGTCGCCGCCTCATCACAAAGTTGGACAGACTGCACCCAGACCGGGTGGCTTCACAGGTGTCACAGCTGCAGGCACCTAGGAGACTTCAGGTGGGCGATCCGGTCTGGGCAAGAAACTACGGCCTGGGTCATCTTTGGGTCCCTGCTGTCATCTGCAAGATCTCGGGATCGCTATCATACGAAGTGACTTTGGGAGATGGCCGCGTCCTTCGGCGCCACATTGACCAACTGCGTTCGCGGCTGTCCAACCATGTCTCCACTCCTGGCTCTGCTTTCGGGGGGGAGGGGGACTATGAACAAGTTCACACTTCAGGTCAAAATCCTGGGAAACAGTCTTACAGTGCCAGTGGATTTTTGCAGGTTGCTGTTCATGTCCCAGTGGGGGAGCAAGGGCATCCTCAAGGTCCAGCTATTGCTCCGAACAGGGAATCTACAGATCGGGGGTCATCCCCGGGTTCTGCAAGTGCTCCAAACAGGAATTCTCCTGAGAGGGGGTTTGCCATAGAGGCGGCTCCTGACTCTGGCACCTCGGCCACATACACGGGGGACTGGGGAACTACTGAGGCACTGCTGCAACGCAGGCCACTTCCGATGCTGGTCACGGGCTTGAGGGACAATGTTCCATTGTGGACTGGGAGAACTCCACCATTGGGCTTGGGGATTTCCTCCCCTCCGAGGAAACCTGGCTGGGATTCAGAGGATCCAGCCAGTCAGCTGCAGAGTGGGTCACCTGACATCCGAAGGCATCGAAGTCCTGGTCTATTGAGCCTACTGGATGGGCCGGTAGGCCAGGCACCATTAAGTAGAAGTCCTGGTCTGCCTAGCCTGGCAGGTGAGCTGGCAGACCAGGCACCCTCCCTGACCTTGCGAAGGTCGCAAAGGGCTAAGGGCCCTCCCAAGCATCTGGGAGACTATGTGAGGTTTCTGTCATCGCAGAGGGAACCTTGCTAGTCTGTAACAGGATGATGTTGACCAACACCCGGTATAGTGTAATTTATACCAACTATGATTTTGGAGAGCGTTTGTTTAAGTTAACCCCATTATTTTATAAAAGTACTCTGCCTATGTGCAGGTCAGAGTAATTCCACTATTCCCGGCCAGGGAACAAATGTATTGTGTGTATAGTTGTGTGTTTCATCCAGGGGGAGGGGTGTTGTGTCCTGGGCCTGCTGAGGCAATTCAGCAGGCCCAGAAATGTTGCAAATGGTCCCGGGCAACCTAAAAGCTGCCTGGGATCAGACTGGTTGGCGCCGGTCTTGCGCGCATGCGCAAGGCGTGAAAAAGGGGGTTTGTGATTGGATGTTTTGGGAGACTATAAAAGGCCTGTGAGCCTGTTGGTTTGCTGAGTGGTACAGTGGAACGAATAAAGAACATGGTTAACAACTTGTGTGTCACTTCAATGCTGCGAACCCCAATACGTAAAAGGAACCACATCAGCCCTTTTCCAATCCTCAGGTACTTTCCCGGTGCTCCAGTATTTTTGAAAGATATGGTGCAAT
>NW_015386387.1:1072067-1073133 GCF_001527695.2 Protobothrops mucrosquamatus | reverse complement strand
TGTTTTCTTCTGGTAGATGGTGTGTCCTAGGGAGCCATTGGATTTCTTGTAGACTAGGACATCCAGGAAGGGAAGTTGGTTATTAGCTTCTGTTTCCATGGTGAACTGTATTTTGGGGTGTAGGCTGTTGAGGTGTGTGAGGAAGTTGTCCAGTTTTTCTTTCCCATGTGGCCAGATTATGAAGGTGTCATCTACGTACTGGCTCAGGGGACTTCTCTCCCCCATATTTGGGCCGACAGGGTGTTCAAAAAGCATTTATATATATAAATGAGACAGGGGAGGAGAATTACCTTGAATGTTTTTTGATGCACCCTGTTGGCCCAAATATGGGAGAAAGAAATCTTTTGCCTGTATCAGCTCAATCTAGAGCCATCCACAGGCAGCAGTCGCTACTGCAACATCATTTATATTTCAATTTTTTTTTTTGGGATTGCTAACAAAGAATTAAGGGAGACTGGAATAGTTATTTTGAGCTAATTAGCTCTCATCAGCCAGACATACCCTTCTGAGATTCGAACCTGGACTGCTTGCACGTTAGGCAGCTGTGTTGACCTCTAGGCCACAGGCTCTTTCTCACAAAATCTCGCAAAAGATTTCTTTCTCCCATGTTTGGGCCGACAGGTTGCATCAAAAAACACTCAATGTAATTCTCCTCCCCTGTCTCTTCCCTCCCTCACACAGCTGACAAAGTGAGAAAGAGCCTGTGGCCTAGCCAATAAAGATCACCTGAAAACTGAATTACATACTCTCACAAACGTATTAATCTCCAACGGATTCCAAAGAAATACAATTACCAACCTAATCCAAAGGGAAAGACCCCCCAAGAACCAAGATATAGAACAGTACGACGACATCGCCCTCCTCCCCTATATCAAAGGCACCACAGATAAAATCAGCAAAATTCTCCACAAACACAATATCAAGA
Organism: Protobothrops mucrosquamatus; assembly: GCF_001527695.2. Classification (NCBI taxonomy): domain Eukaryota; kingdom Metazoa; phylum Chordata; class Lepidosauria; order Squamata; family Viperidae; genus Protobothrops; species Protobothrops mucrosquamatus. The sequence goes on along the minus strand of NW_015386387.1, from coordinate 1,072,208 downwards.
CAGCCTTCAGCACCGACCAAAAAATAGCCAACATCTTAAGAAACCCCAAAGACAGGATCCAGCTAGAAAACCAAGGAGTCTATGAAATACCATGCAAAATCTGCCCAGCCACATACATTGGACAAACTAATAGGAGAATAA
>NW_015386387.1:1032826-1071877 GCF_001527695.2 Protobothrops mucrosquamatus | reverse complement strand
CCACCATCCACCCTCACCAGACCCAAACCCAAGCCCAAACCATCCCTCAGATGAAATGCAACCACCATCCAGAAGCCAAACCATGACGACATCACCAGCTGCTGCACCTCCCTCCGACCCCCACACAAAGCAAACGGACACACGCCATGAACACAGAGCTAGACCGCAAACTCAGAGCCAAACCAAAGCCCGGTATGCTACATCACAGCCTTCTGCTCTGGACACCACATCACAGAACTCAGGAGGTTACAATGCTAAAGCTCAGGATGTTACAACACAGCCAACCACCCAGGATGTTGCAACACAAAACTCAGGATATCACTACACTAGATCTCAGGATGTAATCACACAACCCATTACCCAGGTCGTTATAACACAAAAGACTAATGGGCACACAGCCAGCACCTCAACTACTCAAAATGTTACGAAACAGCTGAACAATCAGCAAACAATAACAGCCAACCAATCCACCTACAGCAACTAAGCTAGCACTCCACACACACCCCCACCAATATATATAGAGAGACGGCAGCTCCGATCACACTTTACTCGCACAAGCACGAAGACCCCAGCCTGAAGATGACAAGTGGGACCTCGTCGAAACATCGCCAAGATACTCTCAATCTTACACGGGAAAAGATCTGAATACGCCAAGACCTGCATATATATTAACAAATAAAAGAAAAAGGTTATAGCTCGTGAGACTACCAAGGGTGGCCGCCTACTTAAGGAAGCCTGGCTCTCTAATGAAAATTCCATCAACCGGCATATAGATCTTTTGCCAGCCTACCAGACTCTTAGGAGATGGGAAAAACAGCACCACGGCCTGCTGAGAAGACATTTAACTCTTCCTTGGCAGGATTGGGGCGGTAGAAGGATGGATGAGACGGGCACGATCTCTAAGGAAGAAGATGACAGCGTTTTACATAATTGGGACGATGGCTCTATCGGTGGTGGGACGACCATGACTCCCATGGACTGAGATGATGGACCAAACGGCCCTAAGCCAAGGATGGAAGTGTTGAGGTGATCTGGAAGGAGGGGGAGGGAGGGGGAAGACAGAGAGCAGGAATGCCGGAATAGCTGCTTGTTGCAGGACTGGGGCGGAGGAATTACAACAACGGCCTTGGGGGTGGGGGAGGATAATGGTCCTGTGAGGGAGGGGGACTGGGCACAGGGACGGATTGACAGCCGCCCTCCAAGTGCTTGTACATGCTCTAAAAGAGCACTTGAGGATCGTAAAACAACCAGTGGAGTCAAAGACAGTTTGCCTGATGCGGAACAACTCTGCGTGATAGGGATTAACACAATCAACGGGCCGATGACACACTCAAGGAGCCGGGCGCAGAGGCAGGAGGCTATATGAGCTGCCTTCCCGATCTCCTGCCATTCTAACTCTGATGACGCCGGCAGTTTTTGGCCGGACGAAAGCTTAGTGACTCTTTTTAACCACAGGCTTGTTTATATTAAACAGGCTGGTTTATTTTATCCTGGTGTTCGTTTTTTCTTTTATTTGTTAACATAATGCCCAGGATTCGCATTTTTAGTATTTAGTATACACACACACACACACACACACACACACACACACACACACACACACAAGGCTTGATTTCTGTTGCAAGTCTTTGTTCATTCTGAGCCTTTGCTTTCCCAACTTCATCTTTGCATGCTGTCTGCTGATAATCAGCCTTAGTAATCTGTCCCTCTTTCCATTTTTTGTACTTGTCTTTTTTGTCTTTCAGTTTGTCTGAGAGATCTTTGTGCAGCCATGTTGGTTTCTTCTTGCCTTTCCTGTTTTTCTTTTTCAGTGATTTGTGCTGGACTGGGCTTTTCTGATAGCATTTTTCTGATTTTCCCATGCTTCTTGAGTTGTTTTCCCCTTTAGGATTTTCATCCATGGAATCTTTCTTAGGTTTTCTCTGAGTTTGTTAAAATCAGCTCTTTTGAAGTTTAAGACATTGAATTATTCTTTTATTTCTAGCTTGTGTTTGCATTATATTGAATTCCAGTATGACATGGTCACTTTCACCCAAGGTTTGGGCAACTTCAACTCCCTCTATCACTTTTTCTGTATTAGTAAGAATTAGGTCCAGTATAGCTTTATTTCTAGTTCCCTCCTCTACATTTTGGGTGACAAAGTTATCGGCTAGGTTGGTTAGGAATTTGTTTGCTCTCCCGCTCACAGCATAGTTTGTCTCCCAGCTGATATCTGGGTAGTTGAAATCTCCCATTACTACTGTGGTATGCTTCCTACATACATTTGTTAACTGGTTGGCAAAGAGTCCATCTATTTATTCTGATTGGTTGGGTGGCCTGTATTATACCCCTATGGCAATGTCACTTTTTTCCCTTTTATATTGACCCATATACATTCTGGAAAGATTTTATCTTTGATCATGTGCATTTCTGTAGATATGTAGTATTCTCTTACATATAGTGCAACTCCCCCTCCTCTTTTTGTAGTTCTGTTTCTTTTGAACAATTTGTTTCCATCCATCAGTCATGGGTTTCATCCCACCAGGTTTCTGTAATGCCAGCTATGTCATACCCACCCTCGTGTACTATTGCTTCAAGTTCACCCTGTTTGTTCCCCAAGCTTTGAGCATTAGTATATAAACATTTAAGACTTTGTCTGTCCATGGATATGTTTCCTGGATCTCCTGATTGTTGTTTGATTTTTTTATTTTTTCTCATTGCTCCCTACCTCTTTGTTTGATTTGTTTTCTTGGGATTTATGATTAGTTTTGTGTTCTAGAGAGTCTAATGATTGGTCACCCTTCCCCCTCAATTTTAGTTTAAAGCCCTTCTAATGAGTTGGGCCAGTCTTTTTCCGAGTACATTTTTCCTATTTTTGTGAGGTGCAGCCCATCCCTTGCCAAGAGTCTGTCACCTAGGAAATGCAGACCATGGTCCAGGAAACCAAAGTTTTCTTGGCAACATCAACCCTTTAGCCAGTGGTTTATTTCTAGAATTCTTTTTTTCCTCAATGGGTATTAGCCTTTTCTTGGGAGTACTGATGAGAACACTAATTGTGCTGCTAGCTTCTTAACTTTATTGTCTAGTTGCTTATAGTCTCTCAGTATTATGCTCAGGTTCTTTGTTGTGTCATTTGTCCCAATGTGAAGTAGTAGGAGAGGGTAGTAATCTCTGGGCCTAATTATTTTGGTTAGGTTCTCAGCCATGTCTTTGATTTTTGCTCCAGGGAGAAAACAATGCCTCCCTGGATTGTGTGTCCAGTCTGCAGAAAGCTGATTCTGTTCCTTTGAGAATAGAATCTCCAATCACCAGCACTCACCTTCTTTTTTTTTGGGGGGGGGGTGCAGTCTGAGGTGCTTTTCTGTTTGTCTCAGGTGTGTTTGTTGATCTGACTTTTTAAAGGGATATTTGGTGGTATTTCTTTGCTAGGTGTCTGCATGTTTTCTTTGAGGGGGTCTGTGTATTTTCATCTAGGGGGAGAAATCGATTGCTCAGTTTTAATGGGGCTGCTTCTGGTTGGGTTAGATTGGGCAGTAGGGGTTTGTTAGATGTAAGCTGCATCTTTCTTTGATTGTTGTGTTTCCTTCTATGTGTGACATACCTCCATTTGTCTTCCTCCAAGGGTTTATCAGTAGGATGAAATCCTATGGGAGTTGTTTCTCCATTATTTGGTTCGGTTTGGGTATAGCTTTCTTTCATAGGTTGGAGTTTGGTTAGAGTTGCCTTTAGATCCCTTACTTTTTCATCTAGTAGTTCACATGGTTTACATTTAATGCATGTATAATTTGGGTGTTCTTTTGGCATAAGCACATAACATGGAACATGTATTGCATACCACAATAATATCTGTCTCCTGTTCCATGAATTTATTGTTTGAAAATCCCTCTTTTATGGTTGGTGGATGTGCTTTGCTGTTAACCATGCTTCTACCTTCTTTGTTCTAGGTAATTATGCCTATTTTTTTTTCTATCCTATGTTTCACAAATCAAAATAACATTGATTTCTTTTTCCAAGTGTCTGTTATGCGGTTGCCATTCACAGTCCCCGGCCTACTGGTCCGCTGACTTTTACAGTCCCCGATCTAGTGGTCTGCTTTTGTTCGCAGTACCCAGTCTGCTGCAGTACCACTGTCTGCTGCTGCTCACAGCACCCCGTCTACTGTGCTGCAGCATTCCACCACCCCCACCAACAGCTCCACAGCCATGTGGCTCCCGTTTGCTGGTCCGTCGCCCCAGTGTTCTGCTTTCTTCAGCAAACAGGGCTGCCAGGATAGTTCACAGTAAGCTCTCCTCTTCTCTACCTGTCTGGCTCTCCTCCCTGCTCCACTATCTCACTGGCTCTCCTGTTTCTCTTCTCTGCCTGTTGTTGCGCTGCCCTCAGTCGACTTTCCTCTCCTCCCCACAGCTGATTCTCCTCTCTGCTTCGCAGATCTTTCTTCTCCTTTTCTCTTCTACAGTCTTTTTTTATTTTTCTGACTTATCTTTTCCTCACCACCTCTCCTCCTCTTAGTTAAAGACAGTGGTGGCGAACCTATGGCACGGGTGCCAGAGGCGGCACTCGGAGCCCTCTGGTTGCCCCAGCCTCACCTCCCCCCACAACCCCCTCCTCTCCAGCAGCCCCCCTGAAAGAGAGTCGCCCCTGAGCATGGCCCACGTGGAGCAGCGCAGCCAAGGACATGGCAGCCAGACAGCGTAGACAAGAGTCTGCCCTCACACCCCATCGTGCAGTTGATGCTGCAGGGTGTGGGCGGGCCCTGGAGGCGGTGAGTGGCCCTGCAGGCAGGCGGAGCGGGAGATGGGGGGGTAGAGTGAGGGTGGGGCAGGGGGTGGAGCGGGGGCAGGGCCAGTTTTTGGGCACTCAGTCTCTAAAAGGTTCACCATCACTGGTTTAAGATAACTTAGTTTAATAGCATCTTCTCTTCCCATGGTAACCATGCTTCCTCTGTGGCCATGTTAATTCAGGAAATTATGCAGGTGGTGAGAGGAAGGGTGTAAGGGCAGAGGAAGGATACTGACAGGAACCAGAGGTGCTAAGTAGCCAGATTCCACCACCTCAAGGATGCCTGGCCTGGGAAAAAATGCAAAGCCTCCCCGAGACACGCCTACATTCAAAGCAGTTCCCAAAACATCAAACCAGGATTGTCATTGGACACTGATGGTCCAGTCAGGGGGTAGGGCCACGAATGAAGGGAAAACTTTGTACCTTTGTGTGGGAATATCCAGACCTTGCCTTGCTTTTGCTGCAACCACTAACTACTAACCCTTAGTAAAATAACCTATCAAATGGAGTCAAGGTTTTTTGTTTTTTTCATAGGGACTTAGTCTCACTAACTTAGATACTTGCCTATCTAAACATTTTTCTGAAGACATTTAATTTCTGTGAGCCAGCATTTTTCCCCTGTTGCACTGTACTTCTTCAATCATGTGAATTGCCTATATTTTGCTTTCATTTCTTTCATCCTTTTATCAGGAAAAAATATGCATGATGAAGAGAAAAAAGGAACTTGCTGCATAATGTCTTCAACTGAAATTGCTGCCAGGAGCCATCTGTATGCAAGACATACTCAAAATTTGGCAGTTTTTCAAATTACATTTTAGAATTCACATACAAAAATGAATTGACAAAGGAAAAGAGAAGACAATTGTTATTAACCACAATACAGACAATTTTATAATTCATTTTATCTTTTTATTTACACCACAATAGTAAGTTGTCATAATGTGGTACAAAATACTGAACTTCTATTAAAGTTGAGATTGATGTTGGTATAGTTAGAGAAAAACACCATTGGATTAAAAAAAAGGAAGACAATATAACAAAAAACAGGAATGAGAGACACATAGAAAAAACAACCCAAATTTCAAATCTACTAAGAAAAAAGTCATAATAAAATTTAAGTACAAAGAATATGCTACTATAATTTATAGGGTTCACACAATGAAGAATGAAACTCGGTATAAATTACAGAGTAAACTGGTAGCTGCTATCAATGATGACATGTTGAGCATGTTTCAGCATAAAGCATAATATAATAATGTTACAACTTTTCATACTACATATTTGTAATAAATTCTTGGGTTAATAGTTTTTCAACCCATACATATGGGTTGCCACCAATGTAAAGCACCACAAGTGTTAAATTATTTTCCCTGGCCCATTCTTTTCAATTATCTCAAATACAATATGAAGCTGGGAGGAAATCAAGCTTAACTGTCCCTATAAAGAAACCTCATTTCGTGCCGATACAAATTTTGGTTCAAATCCACAGTGTTTGCACAGTATCATTGTTTAAATGCCAAAATCTCGATATATAATTCCTAGTAATTTAAAAAGTAGTACCACTGAGCTGAAGAGTTAACTCTTAAAGTTATTTCCAATTTTATGTGGAAATTAATATAAACAGAAATTAGCATAAGTTGCACTTCCTTATCCCTTACAAATAAAAACATAATTCTTTATTCCTCCCTCCCTTAAAAAAAACTGACACAAGCAGTTTACTTTTGTGTTCAGCATAGTTTTCCTAAAACATTTCCACATAAGTACAATATATTCTCTTATTGGTCTGTCACAAATGCAATTATTTTCTTTAAAATGACAAATATTTAAGTAGTCCTTTGTCATTTTTAAATTTTACAATAAAAGCACAGGTACTTAATCAGATCAGTCAATCAAACTTTCGTTTTCCATGCCTCTTATTTTTGTGTGACACAAAGCTTCACAACTTATATATCTTGCTAATGCCATCAGAAAGTTTTTTCCCAGAGTGCCAAGTGTGGCATGCAAAATCTGTTTACAATATACAGGCATGCCAACCTAACAGACCATGCAACCTCAAGGTATAGGAAACTTAAAAAAATATATTCATATATATATAGTTGGGGGGCTGCATGGTAAAAGATATTGTAAAAGTAAAACTGCAGTATAGCAGTTAAAAATGTCAAGGTGTACTCAATCAGACCGGTCTGTCTGAAAAACTTCCTGCATATATATAATATGTGTGTGTATGTATATGTATGTGTGTGTGTATGTATGTGTGTGTATATATATATACGGTATGTATGTATGTGAGAACAGCAACCCCCCACCCTGCTGGAAGCGCCGTAACAACGCACCGGAGGTGTTAACAGAGTCAGCAGAGAAAACCACAGGAGGAGCATCTCCTCCCCCCCAACCGCCTTCAGGCACCCGAGCGCAACATGGATCACGGGCAGAGGATCCTATCTCCAAGAAATGTATGCGCTCCCAAAGGACTCAGGGATCGACGATGAGGGAGGGCGTAGGAGCGACGATTGGCTTGCCAGGAGTCCCCTCCCCCCTCCTCCCAAGGCACCGGAGCAAGGCGGCACCCCCCAACGAAAGAACAACACGGAACCGGGTTGCCGAGCACCCTCGGCTGGAGCCGGTGACGCCCGCGTGGAGAGCATGCGCAACGGACCGATCAAGACCGGGTCGTGCGGGGACAATAGGATGGAGGCTGATATGAAGGGGAACCCCAGAACGATAGTCACTCGATCGCGTTCAAGGAAGGAGGAGGTGACCTCGTTGAGCCGCCCTGCAGGGATGACCCGACCACCCCACCCCGCGGCTCCAGCTCATTTAAGCCAGCGGGAAGTACGAAGCAATCCCCAGAGTGCTGATGGTCGAGTCAGAAACGGCAAACATGAAGGGGGGAGGATAAAACCTGGACAGGATAGCATCCATGGAGGGGGTGGTCACGGGAAGGGGACTGGCGAAGAGAAAGAAGAAGCAAAGGGAGGCAATGAGCCTAGGCAGTCCAGGTGGGACGAGCAAAAGGGTGACAAGGGTGGACTGCTGAGGGATATAGGAGATACAGAAGAAAAAAGGGGGGAAATGCCTACAGGAGCTACAGTGGGGTGGATGGGATCAGCCGGGCTCCAGAAAAGGGAACAAGCACACCAGGTCTGGTGGATTCGATCGTTGCAGGGGGTAGGAGGGCAGGATCACGCAGTCGGGCGATGTGGGGGATACGGCCAAAGAGGATAGGAGGCGGGAGCATCCCATCCGCTCCCGGCCCAAGCAAAAGTGAGGCATGTGAAATCACACACACAAGCAGGAAATGCAGGGCAGGAACAGCCGGCAATGTAAAAACTACCTTTGGAACACAGCTTACTCAATTAGGACCAGTGACAAGGTCCAAGAGCCGTGTGCAGACTCTATTCAACCTATAAAAGACTCTCCCATAGACTGGCTTCTTAAGCCCTGATGATGTCAGCAGTGGCTGACGAAAGCTTGGCGTTCGTAAATTTGGTATTAAACTTATATAATTTAAGGATTCTCCCTGGTGTTCACTTTTATTTATTTATTTTGAACATATATATATATATATGTAGGTCTTTGGTTATTTGGGTTTTCTCCTGCGTAAAATTGGAAGTGTCTTGGCCAAGACACTTCCAATTTTACGCGTGAGAAAACCCGAATAACCAAAGACCTACATACAAACACCCGCGAAAAGCTCAGAAAACATGTATGTATGTATGTATGTATTCTGAGGTTTTCGCGGGTGTTTGTATGTAGGTCTTTGATTATTTGGGTTTTCTCCTGCGTAAAATTGGAAGTGTCTTGGCGACGTTTCGACAAAGTCCCATTCGTCATCTTCAGGCTGGTGTTTTCGGCTTCGTGCTTCTAGGAGCAATGTGTGATCGCAGCTGTTTCTTCCGTCAGATGGTAGAAACAGCTGCGATCACACATTGCTCCTAGAAGCACGAAGCCGAAAACAACAGCCTGAAGATGACAAATGGGACTTCGTCGAAACGTCGCCAAGACACTTCCAATTTTACGCAGGAGAAAACCCAAATAATCAAAGACCTACATATATATGTATATGTATGTATATATATATGTAGGAAGTTTTTTTCAGACAGACCGGTCTGATTGAGTACACCTTGACATTTTTAACTGCTATACTGCAGTTTTACTTTTACAATATCTTTTACCATGCAGCCCCCCAACTCGGGGCGTTAAACAGGCTCAAGTCGCAACTGCGAAACATTTTAAATCCAAATTTCTTTTTCTGACAAAGAGTTAAAGAATTAAATTGGGAGACTAAGATGGCCATTTCTAGCTCGTTCTGCTTTCATCAACGAGCTAGAAATGGCCATCTTAGTCTCCCAATCTAATTCTTTAACTCTTTGTCAGAAAAAGAAATTTGGATATATATATGTATGTGTGTATATATATATATATATATATATATATATATATATATGTGTGTGTGTGTGTGTGTGTGTGTGTGTGTGTGTGTGTGTGTGTGTGTGTGTGTGTGTGTGTGTGTATCTATATCTATATATAAAATGTGGGCCCAAAATTTGATAAAAGGAAAAATGGAATGAATACATGATTAATAAAAAGGAATGTTTGTATGTACTGAAAGTAAAATAATCACGATCTATTCTATTATACTGTACTATTATGTAGAACTCACTTTTGGATAGTTCTGTTTTAAGATGCTCCTATGTTGTAGAAGAATTGTAGTAAGTCACCCTTATACTTTCAAAACTAGGTTAATCAAAAAACATACAGAATCCTGCTGATGGAACTTAGGTACCTCTTGCTTATAGAATATAAAAAAACTGGTAATTGGAGATACATTGCCTTACTGAGCTCTTTGTTTATCCACAGAGCCCAAAAGCCTTCCTTATCTACGCTTTTATTAAATAAAATTATTTCCATCCTCCCAACATACATATCTTTTCTCTCCTTGAATAACTGCAGAAGAAATCCAGTTTCAGGCTTAGAGTGAGATTATGATATATCTATTTTAAATAGAAATTAATAAATTATGGAACAAATTATATATACCAAAATTCTTTCTGACTTCACAAAAGCTTTTCAATCCCAAATGAAGACTCTTAAAAGTAACATTAAAAGCAATCATATTAACACCATTTATACATAATAATAATTTTTTGTGACAAAAAAATGCTTGACAATTTTGATGTTCAAATATAAAATAAATTTGAGATTGTAGTGATCACAGAATTCATCACTTTTTATCAATTGTAATATAGTAAATTAACAAAATATGAAACCAAGTAATTTCACACAAAAATCTATTTAGATCACAGCAGCAAAACATTTTATAAAATATACATTTTATCTTTACCATCAAATTTTACTCTTAAGAATATGCTCCTGGCAGTTCTAATGTGAAAAAGAATTCATTATTTGGATATATTTGGGTTAGCATGAACATTAATATTGTAGTGTCTTTCTTAAAAATTGTCTATCAATTTTTGCATTAAATAAACTCCTAAAACTCTTCTGTACTCATTGAAATATATGTTTACATTCTCACAACTCCAGTCATAATGGAATGCAAGAAAAAAGCTTTTCAAAACCACATAATTATAAACTGACTCTGTCAGTTAATATAACTAAAAATGTAAAGTTGCTTTAGAAAAAAAATAATCTCTTCTAATTTCCCTACTAAAAATTTAAGCAGTTACACCCAGAGGGTCAACTTCTCTCATTTAAAAAAATATGTAGAAGAGATCATGGTGAAGATTAACACACTCTGAAAAAACAAGTGTAATTATTATTATTATTTAATTTGAAGTAATCTTTAAAAGAATTATTCAACCACAGTAATGTGTTTGCTCAGTATTAAGTGTACCAACAGAATATTGAAATCTTTCAACTTATTTAAATTATTAATGCCTTTAATAATCCGTGCCATTGAGAATATACATTACTCTTTATAATACTAATCAACTTTTAAGAGAGGAAAGTTTCTCATTTTCTTTAGGTATTATAACTACAACTGAAGAACTGAGAAATTATACAATCAATTTTTCATCTTAAAAATGACTGTGGAATCCTTCCTTTTGAGAAAAGAATATTCTGAAAATAATACATATTAGTTTGCAACATGCACAAGATTAGGAAAAGTGTTTTCTGTACAAAAATCTGGAAATGAGCAAACTTCAGTATCTAAGGAGAAATTATGCATGTCCAGAAATAATGTCTGGAAAGACAGTTCTCAAATGAAAACCAAACATGAAAATCAATGCAAATAATTGGCATTATCTGAAAACTAATGTGAAAATAAAGCAGTAGCAAACAAATATTTGCCAGAAATACTTCGTTTGTTAAAAGAGGGTCAACACTGAAGAACTTAAAAATTAAATAGCAATATGTAGGGTAGTTGCTCAGTGGCTAAAATGTTGAGCATTTCAAAAACGTTCCAAACTGCACTTTGAAAATGGGCATTTCAACTAGATTCCTTTTCTTAACCTTTCAATCCACAAATCTTTTGGAAGGAGTTTCCGATGGCTGCCATTTATTCATATAGTTAATATAAATGCATTATAAATATTTAATTAATAATTTGTAAGAGTCATTTTCTTAAGCTTGGAATATATTTATATTATTCATTATACAGTGTACATAAATATTTATACCTAAAAAATTAAGCAATATCCCATGCAATCTGCTTTTAATAAAAAGCATTCCATTTTTTTAAAAAAATGCAATTGTATCTGTGCATGCCTTTACAACCAAATTGATAATTTGTTATACATAATGTATAGAAGAAAATGTTGGATTTTTAAAAAATCAATGAATTTAAAAAACCCAACAGCATTTGCCATATTACTGGCAACTACCTTATTCTTTTAAAAAAAATATTAAACAGCAAGGAAAAGAAAAATCAAAATAAGGTTGTAGACTGTTTGGGAGAAGCTCTGGTTTTTGCTTGCTTTAAATAATCATGCTAGCAGAAATCCTAATATCTGTCTTGCAGAATGCAGTTCTTGGCTTTCTCTGCCAGAGGAACTGCTGCAGAGTTCTTTTCTTTAAGGCATATTTCTTCAAAAACATCAGGAAAAAACAGCTGCCCAAATCAGTCTATTGTTTTAAAAGGCACAAACTCTTCAATGGCTTTGGCAATGCTAAAGCCAATCCCTTTTCTGGCTATCTTTCTTTTTTTACACTCTTCCTCTCCACATTTATATAGTTTGAATGAATATATAAAAGCTTAGTTTTCTTTTTACCCTTCACAAGAAGAAAAATAACCCTCCTCAGGGTGTGAGTTTTGAAGAACTCTAATTCACAAGTACGCGAGAACCACAAAAATACTGAAAAAAAGTAGAATTTAGTCTGAATGGTCTGAATGTAATTAAATGTTAAGCACCAGTTTTAAATGAAAATTATCACATCCTTGTTAAGTCTTTGATTTTGAAACAATAGCAAAAGCTGACAACTAAATACTTTCCTGGCTTCTTGCCTCTTATAGTAGCTTCCATTGAGGAAAAAAGGAAGATCACTCAGTGTGTCTGTAATTCATATTGCTGTTCTTCACCTGCGTTTTTTCCATGAGCATAATCCATACAATATGGAGGGATTAGGCTTTTTTTCAACATGGCTGCCTTTCTGGAAGAAAATTAGGGCAGAATGCAGGTATAACAAGAGAAAGCTTCTTGGCAGGCCTTCAAAGACAAGATGAATTTTACTGGAGCGCTTCAAACTAGGAGTATGCTACAGAAGAGGATCCTCTTCCATAGGCTCCTCATCTAGCCTGTAAGTAATTCATTAAGAGGAGTCAGAATAATAGAACTGCATGACCCAGAATTAAATTAATTAATTAATTAATTAATGGTGCTGTAGTTGTTAATAAGCATGCAAAGTAATATTGTTTTGATGTGCTATTTAACACTCTACCACACAGTACTAATAGTCATTAATAATAGTCTGGATCTCAGAACTTTGTAAAGACAAGCTGCTTCATATCTGAAACTCCAAATTCTAACAGTTGCTTTGAAAGAATGGATTGTTTACACTATCTTTCACTTACAGGTTCTTATACTTGGTCATCTGTGCCTTCAGCTCCTTTTAAGAATCTTTTAGAGGTGAACAGTTTGAGTAGAAAGTACCACTCCTGCCCTTTGCCCTCAGTTTCCTAAGAACACATAATGGCCAATAGGAATATCAGACCAAGCCAGGCATTTGTAGAGGGAGAATGGTTGTGGTTGAACAATTGACCACTCATAAAAATAAAACAGAAAAGAAAAAGAAATGCAAACTTATGGGTATGCCACCTGCTCTTCCTTTTGCAAGGAAAAGGAAAAAAAACAAAAGAGAAAATATAAGAGTAGAGCAGAGCAGAGTAGAACAGAACTTTGGAGGTCTTCTAGTCTAGCCCCCTGCTCGAGCAGGAGAACCTATACCAGTGATGGCAAACCTTTTAGAGACTGAGTGCCCAAAAGCTGCCCCTGCCCCCGCTCAACTCCCTGCTCCGCCATCCCGCCTGCCCACAGGGCCACTCACCGCCTCCAGGGCCCGCTGCAGATCGCCCAGTAGTGCCATGGCAGCCATGCCCTCTGCCCACGCCCCGCAGCATCATCTGTGCGCGATGGGGCATGAGGGCAGAGTCTTGTCTACGCTGCCTGGCTGCCATGTCCTTGACTGCACTGCTCCGCGTGGGCCATGCTCGGGGCAACCCTTCTCCAGGAGGGCTGCTGGTGAGGAGGGTGTCACGGGGGGAGGCAAGGCTGGGGCAACAGCACGTGCGCCCACAAAGAGGACTCCAAGTGCCACCTCTGCCACCCGTGCCATAGGTTTGCCACCTATACCATTTCAGACAAGTGACTGTCCAGTCTCTTAAAGACCTCCAGTGATGGAGTGCCCACGATTTCTGAAGGGAGGCTGTTCCACTGGTTAATTGTCCTCACTGTTAGGAACTTTCCAGGTTGCTTCTCTCTTTGGTCAGTTTCCAACCATTGTTTCTTGTCCTGCCCTCTGCTGCTTGGAGAACAGTTTGACCCCCTCTTCTTTGTGGCAGCCCCTCAAATACTGGAATACTGCTATCGTGTTTCCCGTTTCTTCTTTTCTTTAGACTAGCTAAACCCAAGTCCTGCAGCCATTCTTCAAATGTTTTAGTCTCCAGGCCTTTGATCATTTTAGTTGCTCTTCTCTGAACTTTTTCCAAGGTCTCAACATTTTTTTTGTAGTATGGTGACCAAAATTGGTTGCAGTATTCCAGGTGTGGTCTTACTAGTGGTGTGGTCTTACTACTTAAAGCAGTACTAATACTGCAAATTTGATGAGTTCTCCTTCAATTCCCTTGTCTAAGTCATTTATGAAGATATTGAAGAGTACAGGGCCTAAGACGGAGCCTTGTGATACCCCACTGCTTACTTCTCTCCATGTGGATGTAGTACCACTGAGGACTACTCGCTGAGTACGGTTTGTCCGCCAGCTACAGATCCATCTGATGGTGTTGTTGTCTATCCCACCTTTTTCTAGCTTACTAAGCAGCAGGTTGTGGTCTACTTTGTCAAATGCTTTACTGAAATCTAAGTATCTTCTTTTATGTAGATATGTGCTCAAAATGTCCACAGCATTTCGCTGGTCTACTAATTTAGTCACTTTATCAAAGAATGAAATGAGATTGGTTTGGCATGATCGCTTTTGACAAACCTGTGCTGGCTATTAGTTATAACTTTGTTTGCTTCTAGTTGTTTTCAGTTCTGTTTTTTATTATCTTTTCCAGGATCTTCCCAGGTATTGATGTTAGACTGATTGGTCTGTAGTTTCTTGGGTCTGTTTTTCCCTTTCTTGAAGATGGGAAGCACATCAGACCTTTTCCAATCATCAGATACTTCCCCGGTGCTCCAGTATTTTTGAAAGATATGGTGCAATGATTCTGAGATAACATCTGCCAGCTTCTTCAGAACCCTGGGATTTAACCTAATGATTTATATTCATCAAGGTTAGATAGGTGTTCTCTTACCATTTTCTTGCTTATTTTAATTTTTATTTCTAGTTTGTCTTTTACACTAAGTTTTTTTGGGCAAAAATTTCTTTTTGTGTGAAGACTGATGCAAAGAATGAGTTAAGCAGCTCTGCTTTCTCCCTACTGCCTGTTACTTTCTTGCCATCTTCTCTCTTTAGTGGACCTACAGTTTCCTTGACTTTTTTTCTTGTTATTAATATGTTGAAAGAAACTTTTTTTATTGTGCTTGATTTCTGTTGCAAGTCTTTGTTCATTTTGAGCCTTTGCTTTCCTGGCTTCATCTTTGCATGTTCTGGCTGTCTGCTGATAATCGTCCTTAGTTATGTGCCCCTCTTTCCATTTTTTGTATTTGTCCTTTTTGTCTTTCAGTTTGTCAAAGAGATCTTTATGCAGCCATGCTGGTTTCTTCTTGTTTTTCTTTTTCAGTGGTTTTGTGCTGGTCTGAGCTTTTATGATCGCATTTTTCACAGTTTCACACACTTCTTGGATTGTTTTCCCCTTTAGGATTTTCATCCATGGGATCTTTCCTAGGTTCTCTCTGAGTTTGTTAAAGTCAGCTCTTTTGAAGTTTAAGACACTGTTTGGATTGTTTTCTGTTGCTAGTGTTTGTGTTATATTAAATTCCAGTATGATGTGGTTATTTTCGCCCAAGGTTCCGGCAACGTCAATTCCCTATATCACTTCTTCTCGATTAGTAAGGATTAGGTCAGTATAGTTTTACTTCTAGTTCCCTCCTCTACCTTTTGGATGATAAAGTTGTCAGCTAGGTTGGTTAAGAATCTGTTTGATTTCCCACTCACTGCAGAGTTTGTCTCCCAGTTTATATCTGGATAGTTGACGTCTCCCATTATTACTGTGATATGCTTCCTATATACGTTTGTTAACTGGTTGGCAAAGAGTTCTTCTATTTCTTCTGATTAGTAATATACACCTATGGCAAGGTCACTTCCCCCCCTCCCTTTATACATTCTGGAGGGATTTTATCTTTGATTAAGTGCATTTCTGTAGATATGTAGTGTTCTCTTACATATAGTGCAACTTCCCCTCCTCTTTTTGTAGATCTATTTCTTTTGAACAATTCCACCCATCAGTACATTCCAGTCATGGATTTCGTCCCACCCGGTTTCTGTAATGCCAACTATGTCATACCTTCCCTTATGCTTCTAATTCACTGTTTGTTCCCCAAACTTTGAGCATTTGTATATAAGCATTTAAGACTTCTATGCCTGTCTGTGGGTATGTTTCCTGCACCTCCTGATTGTTGTTGGAGTTTTTATTTTTTCTCATCACTCCCTACCTCATTGTTTGATTTGGTTTCTTGGGATTTATGACTGGTTTTGTGTTCCAGGCTACTGGGGAAAAAAAAAAGAAATTGGAGAAAACTCTCCAATGCTGCTGCTAAAGTGGTTGAAGGTGCTAAGGGAATAGTGGGAGTAATGTTCATGAAACACAAGCAATTGAGATCAAATTTCCTGCAGTAATTCTATAAGATTCTGAATCTTCCATATAAGTACAAATTCTGTTTATACAGTATGTTGACCATGAAGATGAGTCATTGGTTTGATCAGTCAATTCTTAAAAGACATTATTTATATTTTTGGCTCAGATCAAATACAGTGACATTCATCCTATGTGGGAAAACTAAACCTATATGAGCATTTTGAGATCTCTCTCGTGACTGAATGCTATAAAGGTAGTCTTCGACTTATAACCCCAATTTTCTAATTTTTTAAAAATAAATAAATAAATTAAGCCCAAAATTTCCATTGCTAAGCAAGACAGATGTTAAGTGAATTTTGCCCCATTTTATAACTTTTCTTGCCACAGTTATTTTATTTATATATTTGTATCCTGCTTATACTATTTTTATAAATAACTCAAGGCAGCAAACATATCCAACACACCTTCCTCCTCCTATTTTCCCCAAACAACAATCTTGGCAGATAGCCTGGGCTGAGAGAGAGTGTGACTCGCTCAAGGTCACTCAGCTGGCTTTTATGGCTAAGGTGCGACTAGAACTCACCATTTCTCACTTTCTAACCTGGTGCCTTAACCTGTAGACTAAACTGACTCTCAGAATGGCTGTTAAGTGAATTGCTGCAGTTAAGCTAGTAACATGGTTGTTAAGTGAATCTGGTCTCCCCCCTTGATTTGCTTGTCAGAAGGTTGCAAAAGGTGATCACATGACTCCAAGATATACATGCCAGTTGCTATGCCTCTGAATTTTGATCATGGGACCACAAGGATACTGCAATGGTCATGTGAAAAACGGTCATAAGTCACATTTTTAGTGCCTTGGTAACTTTGAATCATCACTAAAGAAATGGTTATAAGACAAGGACTACTTCCTTTTCCAATTCTTTCCCTAGATTTTTCATTTGTTTTTATTTCTGTTCTTAGATTTTTAATTGTAAACCTTTACCAGTTTGTGTTCTGTCATTTGCATCCCTAAATTTGTCTTTCTTCAAACTAATGAATTAAATCTGAGGCCCAATTAAGTGCCACTAACACTGCATTTTATTAATTTGGTGTACTTTCTAATAAGGGAATACTCTTTGATTTAGCAAACCTGGAAGTGTAGTGATGTTCAACAATGACCTAGCAAGAATAACCTATCGTTATTCTTCTCAAACTCTCCAAATATCTCTAAACTCTCACAGGGTGAACTGTGAAAATTTGTCAATGTTTTTGCTTTCAATGGCAGAGAATTTTGCTAGATTAAAGAATAAGATAGCCATTATTATTTCTAAAATATTGTTTCAAATGTATTTCTGAACTGTTTCAAGTTCATGTGAACAAATTTAGCTGTTTTGAACATTTTAGAATATTTCATATCTGGAGTTTTACACATGAAATGGAATGTTTTAGAATAGAATAGAGCTGGAAGGGACCTTGGAGGTCTTGTAGTCCAGTCCCCTGCTAAAGCAGGAGAAACTATACCATCTCAGACAAGTGACTGTCTAGCCTTTTCTTAAAAATCTCCAATGATGGAGCGCTCACAATTTCTGGAGGCAAGCTATACCACTGGTTAATTGTCCTCACTTTTAGAAAGTTTCTCCTTAATTCTAGGTTGCTTCTCTCTTTGTTCAGTTTCCAACCATTGTTTCTTGTCCTGCCCTCTGCTGCTTTGAAGAATAACGTGACCCCCTCATCTTTGTGGCAGTCCCTCAAATACTGGAATACTGCTATCATTTCACCCGTTTCTTCTTTTCTTTAAACTAGCCAAACCCAAGTCCTGCAGCAGTTCTTCGTATGTTGTAGTCTCCAGACCTTTGATTATCTTAGTTGCTCTTCTCTGAATTTTTTCCAAAGTCTCAACATCTTTTTTGTGATATGGTGAACAAAATTGGCTGCAGTATTCCAGATGTGGTCTTACTAGGGCTTTATAAAGCAATACTAATACTTTGCATGATCTTGATTCTATGCCTCTGTTTATACAACCCAGGATTGTATTAGCTTTTTTGGTTGCTGCTGCACACTGCTGGCTCATGGTCAAGTGATCGTCCACTAGGACTTCAAGGTCCCCCTCACAGTTACTGTTTTTAAGCCAGGTCTTGCCCGATCTGTACTTGTACTTTTAATTTTTCCTGCCTAATTGTAAATTTGCTTTTCTCCACACTGAAACACATTTTGTTGGATAGTTTGTTTAGGTTTGTGAAGATCTTTTTGGATCCTGAGTTTGTCTTCTGGGGTGTTGGCTATTCCTGCCAGTTTGGTTTCATCTGCAAATTTGATGAGTTTTCCTTCAATTCCCTCATTTAAGTCATTTATGAAGATACTGAAGAGTACTGGACCTAAGACGGAACCTTGTGGTATCCCACTGCTTACTTCTCTCCATGTGGATGTAGTGTCGTTGAGGACTACTCGTTGAGTACGGTTTTCCAGCCAGCTACAGATCCATCTGGTGGTGATGTTGTCTATCCCACCTTTTTTTAGCTTACCAAGGAGTAGGTTGATCTACCTTATCAAATGCCTTACTGAAGTCTAAGTATCTTCTTTTATGAAGATATGTGCTCAAAATTATTTAGAAGAAAAAAGTTTGTATATATGCATAATTTATTTATAATACTATTTAGAAGCTGCCTTTTAGACATGGTAGATGTAAAGAATAGACTGAGAATTAAAACAGAGAGCTAGTTTGATGTAGTAGTCAAGGCATCAGGCTAGGGATGGGAGTTCTAGTTCCACCTTAGATACAAAGCCAGTAAGGTGAACTTGAGCCAATCACTCTCTCAGCCCTAGGAAGGAGGCAATGGCAAATTATTTCTGAAAAATCTTGCCAAGAAAACTGCAGGGACTAGTCCATGCAGTCACCAGGAGTCAAAGAAACCCTCTCTGCCAAAAAGGTAAAGAGTAAAACTTACTTTTTCTCAGGAAGTGGTTTAACTCCCACTGACAAAGATGCCATTGCTGTTACAGTTTCTGCTTCTTCATTATCACACTTCTGTGCATCTATCAAAGAATAACTGACTGTTGAAGAATAACGTTGGAGCGAATGCCAATATTTACCTAAAGGAAAATTTAAGCCATTATGGAATCCATTACTAGCATTTTTCTATTAAACAAAAGAAAATCACCATCAAGCTGCAAAATGAAACAGATCTGGGAGATTCTTACTTCTAAGAGGCTTTACAAAATATATGTAAATGAAGTAATAATATATTTTCCTATTGTACGGCAGCTCCATTTGCCCTCTACTCTGTTATTTTCTTGTATCCCTTTTATAAATGAATAAAAGGGATACAAGGAAACAACAGAGAAGGGTGCAAACTGAGGTGCAGTAAAATAGGGAGACATATTATTTCATTTGCATATTTTTGTCTAATTTACTGGAACTAGAGAAATGTTCCAAGGGCTTCCTGAAAAAATAAAGAAATAAGGAATACAGATTATACAAAAATATTCTGTCAGGCAATTTCAGATATAATATTGGAAAGGGAGAAGTCAGGGGATAACTGATCAGCCAAGATTCAGAGCTGAATAAAAAAATATTAAGTGAATCACTGTAGCTATTAAGCTAGTAACATGGTTGTTAGGTTGTTGACTTTGCTTATCAGAAGGTCACAAAAGATAATTGTTTGACCCTGGAACACTGCAACCATCATAAATACATACCTCTTGCTCAGCGTCCAAATTTTGATCATGTGACCATGGGGTATTGTAACAGTTGCAATTGTGAAAACTAGTCATAAAACACTTTTTTCAGTGCCATTGTAACGTCAAAGGATCACTAAATGAATGGTTGTAAGTTGAGGACTATCTGCACTATATCTTATTTCCAACAAAGCAGTAAATAAAGTGCCCCATGGCAGCCTGATTAAGAATAGTAAAAAGTGAGTAATTAAATGGAAACATAGCTGTCTTGAAAATCATACTCAAAGGAAATTCATAGTTCTTTATCAGATAGACTGCCACAAGGTTTGGTCCTCTGCAACATTTTCATTAAAGATTAGGCTCCCCGGGATGGTAGATACTTAGAAGACATTAACTAAAATTCAAGATGAACTTTTTAAGTTACAAGAATGTTTGGAAAATAATAGAATGAATAAAGGTAAGGAGTTCCTGCAGATTTTACTCCGCTGGTTGTTGCCAACTATAGGAGGCAGTGCTCCTCTCCATTTCAAGGCCATTGAGCCAGCGCTCTTCAAAGACATTTCCGCAGTCATACGGCCAGCATGCTGTAATGGACCAGTGTTACCTTTCCGCCAAAGTGGTACCTATTTTTCTACTCACATTTGCATGCTTTCAAACTGCTAGGTTGGCAGGAACTGGGCCAAGGACGAGAACTCACCCCATCACATGGTGTTCAGGTTTTGAAACTTGGGCTGCTGGCTTTCCAGCCAACAAGCCCAGCATCTTAACCACTGAGCCACCATTCCACCCAATAGAATGAATAATGGAATCAAACCAGAACAAAGAAATGAAAAAAGAAAAGAGAAAACAAATGAGAAGCATGCTATAAGAAATTACTGGCTTGGCAGAAATATACATTAAATAGATTTTTTAGTTGCATCACAAGCTGTGTATGAAATCAATGTAATGTGACTTTAAAAAAAGGCAAATGTGGCTTCCGGTTTTGATGTCGCAGCGGGACGAACACAGGAAGATGGGGCTCGTCTTTCGTGTTCGATTTTGCCCCACTGGGGGACCGTGGAAAGGGTTGAAAGTCTCCCTGTAGAGGTGACAAGTAAGGAGGGGACCCTCATTGATCGCGGGAGGGGGGCAGCAGCTCTCCCGTTTGATCCGAGGAAGCCCTCCAAACTGGCAGAGGAAAGACTGGCTACATTCGTGTAGCCAGTCCTAAGCTGCTAACAAACAAAGACAATAAGTACCAACAAGGAACATTACAGCAACGTGGGTGAAACTGGGTGAGACCTGATCCTCTCTTTATGATTTTAAGACCTCTTCCTGAAAACCTGCCCAAAGCACTCCCCCTGATGAGAGAGGGAAGGGGAATTTCTGCCCCATTCCCTCAGGAAAAGAAAAGCGGTGATTTAATTACTTGGGGAAAATGGAGAAAACTATAAGACTAAGTTGGAATTTACATACATACATGTGGAACTTACATACATACATGTATGTATGTGTGTGTATGTATATATATGTATGTATGCATGCATGTATGTATATATGTATGTATGTATGTATGTATATATATCTTATCTGTTGGGTGAGGCACCCGGTCTACCAAATATAAATCAGTCTGTTCTGCGTTTCACTCCAATCTAGGAGCATGTTTTGCAGGCAGACCTCACATACTGTGAACACTATAAATTCAAATTTTTGTGGCTGACAAAAGGGTAATACAGTTGCCTAACATGCAAGCTGCCCAGGTTCGAATCCCTGAAGGGTGTGACTAGCTGATGAGGGCAAATGAGCCTGAAATAGCTATACTATTGGAGAAAGAGGGAGGCTGTTTAATGAATATCAATGGGCTAGCTCACAGATCAGCAACCCATGGCTCCGAAGCCGCATGCAGCTCTTTCAGCCTTCTCCTGCGGCTCCCAGCCTCCTCTGCCATTTGCAGAGAGAGACACAGAGAGAGGCACGTGCTTCCACCCCTCTCTCTGTATAAAAATAGTGGCCTCACCCTATTCTCCAACAAGCTGACAAGCTTATTGGGTGGGGCTCCTCCCTTTGCTGCGTCTCTGCAGGAAGCAGAAAGGGGAGGAGAGAGCCAGCTAAATAAGAATGCATGTCAGCTTGTTGGAGAACAGCTTGAAGCCAGCTTGCCAGGTGAGCAGAAGATCGGAGAGAGGGAGGGGGGGAGAGAGAGAGAGAGAGAGAGAGAAAAGAGAGAGAAAGAGGGTGTGAGAAAGAGAGAGAGGAGAGAGAGAAAGAGAGAGAGGGGAGAGGAAAGAGAGTGGGAGAGAAAGAGAGAGAAAGAGAGAGGAGAGAAAGAAAAAGAGAGGGGGAGAAAGGAAATAAAGAGAGAGAGAGGAAAGAGAAAGAGAGAGGAAGAAAGAAAAAAGAGAGAAAGAGGGTGGGAGAGAGAAAGAGAGGGAGAGGAGAGAGAGAAAAAGAGAGGGGGAGAGAGGAAAGAGAGAAAGAGGAGAGAAAGAGAGAGGGAGGGAGAGAGAGGGAGAGAAAGAGAAAAAGAGAGACGGAGGGAGAGAGAGAGGAGAGAGGGAGAGAGAGAAAGAGAGGGGGAGAGGAAAGAGAGAGGGAGAGGAAAGAGAGGGAGAAGAAAGAGAAAGAGAGGAAGGGAGAGAAAAGAGAGGGAGAGAAAGAGAGAAAGAGGGGGAGAGGAAAGAGAGAGGGAGGAAAGAGAGAGAGAAAGAGAGAGAGAGGAAAGAGAGGAGAGAGAGAGAAAGAGAGAACTCATGCACAGCAGCCTCTATTTCTTTTTAATTAAACTCTTCAATCAAGCTCTCCCCCCCCCTTGCGCACGCGCAGATTTTGCGGTTCCCAGTGTTTTCTTTTCTCTGGGAAACAGGTCCAAGTGGTTCTTTGGGTGTTTAAGGTTGCAGACCCCTGGGCTAGCTCTTCCAAAAATACCTTAACTAAATTGTTTCTTTTGCTCCAACTAATATGCACAAAAATAGAGGAAGAATTACTTGATGAGCCAAATGCACTGACTTGGAAAGTTAGTTGGCAAAGGAAGAAAGCTAGAGTAAGACCAAAGAAAACAGAAACTTTGACCTATTAGAGGGGATATTATATTAAATGTTTGAATGTGGTTAAGAATAGATTGCTAGAAATAGAAATATTATTATAACTAGATAGATAAGATTGGTAATCAGAATATCATATTTTGGCATGAAAAGGGAAATAAGAAAATGCTAAGAAGTTTGAATAAGGGAAGCTTTTGGTTAACCAAATATAACTTGTTTTTAAAATATAAAAGACTGGGATATTTTGAATATGGATGGGAAATTAAAATTGAAAAAAAAAGCGAAAATAGGATACTGACTGAATAAATGGATATTGAGTGCAAATGCAATTAAGATGTTTTGGTTAGAAAAGATATTTTAAACTGATATCACTGATATTAGAAAACGCTGATAAATGCTGATATTAAACTGTATATCTATTAATAACAATAAGAGTTGTATTTGCTTAATGTGGAAAAATATTTATTATCGGAAGAAGAGAGGAGGTATTGGATGATGTAATATTGGATTTAGTTTGAAGTAGCTTATATGTACCATGTAATTATTAATGGACCCAGTCAACATGTTGTCTATTAAGCACTTGTTTGTAAAAATAGAAAATTAATAAAATATTTATTTAAAAAAAGGCAAATGTAATTAAAAACTCCCATAAGATAAATTCCCATAACATGCAAACTACTGCTTTCTGTTCTGTGATAGACAAAAATTTGCTGTGTTGTGTTTATTTTTGAATAATATGTCCAGTTTTGGGGATTGTGTGTTCAAATGGGTTAGGAATAGAAAAGATGAAACTAAGTTGTATCAGGGGAGATTAAAAGAATTTGATATGTTTAGACTTGAAAGAAGAACACTGTTTTCAGTTTTCAGACATTTGAATTTGTGATCACAGAGGCCAAGATCTATTCTTTATCATGCCAGAGAGTGGACACTGTTCAAAGACAAAGGAAGGCAGGTTCCAGCTGAGGGTAAGGAAAGATTAAAAGTAAAAATAGATTGGCAGAGTGGCTATTTGAGTACATTTTTGCTGAATTTATTCAAGCAGAGGTTGGACAAAGTTTTTTCTGAGGGGAGACAAAGAGTTATATGAATATCCTGCAATGAATAAAGACTTGATCTAACTATATAAGGAAAACTATTGTTTGTAGGTACTCACTGTGTATTTCAATGACCTTCTCAATGGAATGCACTGCATTAACATTTGCTGTTTGCTGTAATATTTTTTCAGGAATTGGATCAAGCTGAGTTAATAAAAAATACAAGTTAGAATATCACTTTTTAAAATAAATAATGAACATATGATTTGAACAATTTAGATTTCTTTAAGTGAAAAATATGTGGCTTGATATCCTTTGAAGTTATATCCAACTACTATTTGTGAAAATCAAAGAAAACTATAGTTAAATTATAATTAATTTAATTTAATTATAGTTAAAAGATTAGGAGGGAGGGAGCTGAACATGTGGGGGGAAAGGTGGGATTGTGTCTTGATTCCTCAATCACCTCCAGTCTGATGCTCCCCCATTGGGCCCCAAACCATGTCTTCCAGGAGGCAAGAAGGGTGGGAACCGATCTCACCTCAGATATCTTAGACTTGTGGGTTGGTATTAGATCTCTAAATTCTATAGTCATTTCCTAGACAGCAAAATCTTGAAGATTACTTTTCCTGTCTTATTTGTTAAAATTTAAGTGGCAATGACTATCAAAAATATCTCTTTTGGCCAAGGAGATACAAACAGTTCTATCCAGTAGTGATAAAATGTTCCAGATTTTTGACATAAGATCAGCTACAACTACAATAGAATAGAGCTGGAAGGGACCTTGGAGGTCTTCTAGTCTAGCCCCCCTGTTCAAGTCGGAGAACCTATACCATCTCAGACAAGTGGCTGAAATTTCAGGTGGCATGAAACCTGAAAGCAAGTTTCCCATAAAGTGTCAGTGCTGCCATCTTCACTATGCATCACTAAACTTGCTGGCATCCTGCCATAAATGGAGGGATGGGGGCAAAAGAAGTTAGGGAATAGAATTAGAAGGGACCTTAGAGGTCTTCTAGTCCAGCCCCCTGCTCAAGCAGGAGAAACTATACCATCTCAGACAAGTGACTGTCTAGCCTAGCCTCTTCTTAAAAATCTCCAGTGATGGAGGGCCCACGATTTCTGGAGGCAAGCTGTTCCACTGGAACCTTGTGGTAACCCACTGCTTACTTCTCTCCATGTGGATGTAGTGCCGTTGAGGACTACTCGTTGAGTACGGGAACCAGATCAACCCTTTTCCAATCCTCAAGTACTTCCCCGGTTTTCCAGGATTTATGAAAGATGTGGTGTAATGGTTCTGAGATAACATCTGCCAGCTCCGTCAGCACTGTGGGATGTAGTCTGTCGGGTCCTGGTGATTTATACTCGTCAAGGTCGGATAGGTGTTCTCTTACCATTTCCTTGCTTATTTTAATTTTTGTTTCTAGTTTTTCTTTTGCAGTGGTTTTTTTTTGTATGTTGGGTTATAGTTTCTTTTTGTGTGAAAAGTGAAGCAAAGTATGAGTTAAGCAGCTCTGCCTTCTCCCTACTGCAGGGGTGTCAAACTGCCGGCCCATAGGCCGGATGCGTCATCTGAAGCCATGCCCACCCCATTGCCGGCAATGGCAAAACCAGCCCAATATGTTGCGCAACGTCATGTGACGTCGCGAGTTTGACATGTCTGCCCTACTGCCTATTATTTTCTTGCCATCTTCTCTCTTCAGTGGACCTACAGTTTCCTTGACTTTTTTCTTGTTATTAATATGTCGGAAGAAACTTTTTTTATTGTCCTTGATTTCTGTTGCAAGTCTTTGTTCGTTCTGAGCCTTTGCTTTCCTGACTTCATCTTTGCATGTTCTGGCTGTCTGCCGATAATCGGCCTTAGTTATGTGCCCCTCTTTCCATTTTTTGTATTTGTCCTTTTTGTTTTTCAGTTTACCAGAGAGATCTTTGTGCAACCACGCTGGTTTCTTCTTGAATTTCTTGTTTTTCTTTTTCAGTGGTATTGTGCTGATATGGGCTTTTATGATCACATTTTTCAGAGTCTCCCATGCTTCTTGGGTTGTTTTCCCCTTTAGGATTTTCATCCATGAGATCTTTCCTAGGTTCTCTCTGAGTTTGTTAAAGTCAGCTCTTTTGAAGTTTAAGACACTGGTTGGATTGTTTTCTATTGCTAGTGTTTGCATTATATTAAATTCCAGTATAACGTGGTCACTTTCATCCAAGGTTCCGGAATTTCAAATCCCTCTATCACTTCTTTTCTATTAGTAAGGATTAAGTCCAGTATAGCTTTATGTCTAGTTCTGTCCTCCACCATTTGGGTGACAAAGTTGTCAGCTAGGTTGGTTAGGAATCTGTTTGACCTCCTGGTCACTGCAGAGTTTGTCTCCCAGTTGATAATCTGGATAGTTGAAATCTCCTATTACTACTGTGGTATGCTTCCTACATACATTTGTTAACTGGTTGGCAGAGTCCATCTCTTTCTTCTGATTGGTTGGGTGGCCTGTAGTATACCCCTAGGGCAATGTCACTTTTTTTCTCTTTTATATTGACCCATATACATTCTGGAAAGATTTTATCTTTGATCATGTGCATTTCTGTAGATATGTATTGTTCTCTTATATATAGTGCAACTCCCCATCCTCTTTTTGTAGACCTGTTTCTTTTGAACAATTTGTATCCATCCTCCAGTCCATTCCATTCATGGGTTTTGTCCCACCAGGTTTCTGTAATGCCAACTATGTCATACCCTCCCTCATGTACTCTTGCTTCTAGTTCGTCCTGTTTGTTCCCCAAGCTTTGAGCATTTGTATATAAGCATTTAAGACTTTTATGCCTGCCTGTGGGTATGTTTCTTGCATGTCCTGATTGTTGTTTGAGTTTTTCTTTTTTCTCATTACTGCCTACCTCATTGTTGGATTTGTTTTCTTGGGATTTGTGATTGTTTTGGGTTCTAAAGATTCTAAGATTGGTCACCCCTCTCCCTCAATTTTAGTTTAAAGCCCTCCTGATGAGTTGGACCAGTCTTTTTCTGAGTACATTTTCCCCTGTTTTTGTGAGGTGCAGCCCATCACTATAGTAGTGGGCTTATGGGATTTGTGCCAGTCAATGAATAAAAGAGCATAAATTGCATTTTTACTTTACCTCATTTCCTAGTAAAGCAGAAACACATGCTTCAGATGCATCACAAATGGCTGTCAGATCGTGACCACCTTCAAGAGCCAGAATGATTCGTCCTTCAGCCAGCCCCATAAGCTGTTTGGTGAGGTATCCAAAGCCTGGGAAAAAGCAAAAAAGAATAAGGTGCATATAAGCATTATTAATAAATAATTATTAATTCATCTCAAAAGTCAGAAATATTTCAAATCATTTCTCCATTTTCAAACCTATCCCCATGATGATCATATGTAATCTGCTTCAAATTGACTAGAATGCAGATGTAATCAATTTATTTTCTGAACCTATATGAAAATCAGAGTGCCTCTATATATTAAAAATATTTTTAAAACATCTGCAATTTACAGCTCAGAATTTCTAGTCTTGTGTATATTAAGGAAGAACATCACAAAATGTATGCACTAAAATAATGCATATTTGGAAAAAAAGGCAAATAAAAAATGATATGAACTCTGTTTCCTATCAGTCTACAACCACAAACAGATATAAAATAGTAAAGGAGGAACATTTGGAAAAATGAGAAACTGAGCACTATTGAAAATTGTTTGCTCTATCATAATCATGAAATTCTGTAAGTAAGTAGCCTGAGATATTTGATAAATTTGTGGCATGCATGATAAAGTAAGCTTTTATGAGTTATATCCAATATGCCAATTCTGTCCTATCTGTGACTTTCTAATCTGTGGGTCAGGCATAGGAAAGACTGCCCACAAAAATCACTTTTCTTCACTTCACTTAAAAAAAGAGCTGCTAGTTCCAATTGTGGTTGCAAAATAAGTACTACCAGTACCATTTTTGTCTTTCCTGATGTCATTCCATAAAGAGTGAAATGAGAAAGTGATTGCTAAATTTGAAACTGAAAGATCTTAAATATAAACATCCAAACACATATATGTGAAATTTAAAACCCTGAAAGAACTTACATTTTGCTGATAGATTATATCCCCCAAGGGGTGCAGGATGACCTTCTACTGCATCAAAACCTGATGACACCAGTACAACATCTGGAGCAAACTCATGAGCAATAGGCATTACTATTGTTCTGCATCATGAATAGCCAATCCCAAAAGGAAAAAAAAAGCAGAAAACAGATTACTGTACTGTACTCACCAAGATACTGAATAATTCGATTTTCTTCTTCAATGGCATTTTCAATACAAATAAGAACCAAACAAAGAATGAGAAAAGGACTAGAGAAGATGCTAAAGCTACTGTAGCTTATACTTTTGAAGTTTACCATTTTCCTCTATAGCTACAGAAAAAAGTATACATTGAAATACAAATTTATGAATAGTTGTACAGAAAACTATAAAGTAGAAAGACATAACTATATCGCACATTGTATGGTTCACATACAATGCTAACCAGATACAACTAACTTTTACTACTGACTGAAATAAATGGCGCTTAAGAAATTAAACTGTACAACTGAGTGTCAATTATTTCATTTTCATAATATTATTATCAAGATTAAAATGCGTGCTTCATCTGCATACATTTGATTAGGATATATGATTAATAAATGAAATTGTGCATTGAATACCAGGATACAGGGCCTAAAAGTAAGTATTACTGGTGAATTCAAGGATGTGGAGCACTGTTGTCATTTCTGTGATGGACAAAGTACACAGTTTGCTGTTGTTGATTGCATTTGAGTTTTGGAAATGCTCTGGCTGCAAACAACTAGATAACTATCCTAGACTTTGTGGTGGATTTTTATTCTTAGTATTATATAAGCCTATTCTGGACAACTTTGGGATGTTTTCCCATCTCAAAATTGTAGGGAACTCTATGGCCAATTTTTACCAACAGTATTTAAAAGATCTTTGAGGGGGGCACAAAAAGATATTTAGGCATAGCTGTCTAGCCTAATTTAAATGTTTTGCTTTAGAATATAATGAATTCTGTGAAAAAGAGAATAAATATACTAGTTTTTAATTCCTCATTGCAGCTTCTTTCCTGTGCTCATCAAATGAATGAACTTCTATAATAGAGTGACTTCCAATCTACGTACATTTGAACTTCACTTATGATTGGTAGTTTAATAACCGTTCAAAGTTGCAATGGCCTCAGAAGAAGTATGTTATCTTCCAGCTGCTGTAAAATGTAATGCTATTTCCCCCTCCCCCCAAGGACACATGATCTTGATTTGAGTGCTTGGCATGTGATTGCCATTTGCAATCTCCTTTGCTGGCTTCCCCAAAAAATCAATTGGGGAAAGGTTGCAAGCCACCTGCTGTGAGGACTCCCTTTTGTCTTCAAGGGCTGACTGAAAGAGTTGACTACAGAGGGGTACTAATAATCCAAGTTCCATTCCTGCAGCCCACTGGAGCAATTCTCTTCATTGCACAGAGGGGAGGTGAACTTGGCAGGCAGCTCTTTCGCTCTGTCTGCTTAACAATCTCTCAGAGGTTGCTGGGGGTGCTAGTGTTGTGGTCACTGAGCAAAGCTATCAAGTGAATGTCTTGCTTTGTTCAGTGACTGAGATTCCAATCCCAATTGTGGTTATAAGTTGAGGACTACCTATATGTGTCCCATGACATTTAGAATTGAAGAGGTATAGGGGATATATGCACAATAATTGGACATTTTTGAATTGAGGAACTTTTGAACTCTTTGACAAAAAACAAACTGCCCATCTCACTATATTAAGTGTAGGCTTTTTGGGAAAATAAATCTCTATGTTAAAAACATCTGGATTGTGCGGTTTATCTGACTCATGGAACTGTTTGTTTAGAATTACTGCTAATTTTTTAAATTATGGCATATGTTTTCTTTTAGGCCAGTGTTTCTTAAAAGTGCAGTCCCAGGACTCCTGGAAGGTCCCTTCCAGGGATCTTGAAATTAAAATTATTTGCCAGCCTTTGCTAAAAATAATACAATATTAAAGCCCCATCAAACAATAATGAGAAACAGTAGCAGTAGCAAATGCATCAATTTTAATTTTTTAAAACAATAAACATCAATAAATATAATCCATATAAACAAAAGCTCTTTTGGGATCCTCCATAATTTTTAAAAGTGGGAAGGGGTCCTCCGAAAAAAAAGTTTAAGAAACATTTAAGTTTCTTAAGTTCTAGGCTGTACTGTGTATTACATTTTCCCTTGGAATTTATCAGAAATGGACTATAAGAGAATTTTACTATGAACAGTAATTCCAGCAATTATTTTCCTTAATCTGATTTTGTAAATAAAGGCTGTCCCAGTACCCTGGCTTTATTAAAATGGGGAGTAATGAGACTTACTCATCAAAAACTACAAGAGAAAACATCATATAAGGAATATATATTGAAAATAACCACTAAAAACATAAATAGCGTGAAAAATATCATATGAGAAATATGTCATAAATGAAAAAATTATAGAGATAATTTTATACTAGATTTCATACATTAAAACTTGCATTCCCTTTATGTAATGTATTTAATTTTTTACAAGCCTAAGGCTTATGCTTAACATAAGCCTTAGGCTTGTAAATCTGAATAGTGTGGTTTGTTAACATACAGATACTCCTAATGACCCACCAATCTAAGAAAAAATTGTAAATTAAGAATTACCTGAAAGCAGTCAAATATTCTGAGTCTCCTATTGGTGGATTAAGACCACCAGTAAATGCTATATTTACATTAAAACCAACACCCAATCCTATGCCAACCTAAGAAATAGAAAATGAAAAAAAATGAAACAGGTTATGTATCTAGAAATAGTAACATCTATAAGATTATTTGCTTAGCAACACTTCAAATCATTTAATAGCTCTTATACAATTTAATATGAGAAAATACAAACCGATGTAGAAATTTTGAATTGTCCCTCCTTCACTATTATGATAGTGCGATTGGAATGTAAAGGTACAAACAATCTTAACTTTTAAATAAATTCACAACAGTATCCTATTCATGACACTATCTGTTGTGTAAGCCTGTGTGAGTTCCTAGTCATTGGCTTGAACAGGATTGCTCCATGCAATCTCTTCCAACCCGTGGACCTCTTGGTCCAACATGGAGTAATTGAAAAGGATAAAATGGAATAGAGATATCTAGAATGCTGCTGGTAGATGAGCAAACTTTACCAAGCACAGGTAAGAGCTGCTATTAAAGCCTACCATGTGACAATTTGGGTAGTGAAGTCTAAATACTGTATTTTCTACACTAAATGTGTCTGCAGATAATCACCCATTGATCCTCTTTTAGGTGAACTTTTTCCTCTTGGGAAAGAGTATAGAGGTCTACCTGCAGGGCCAGTTAATCATTCTGACTTTCTGGAAATTCCTCCTTACTTCCTGGTTGGACCTCTGTGTGACAAGCTTCCAGCTTCCTTTTCTGCCCTCAGTTGCTATGGAGAATAAATCGATGCAATTGTCCCTATGAGACCGCTTCAAATATTGGAAGACTGTTATCAGGTCTCCCCTAAGCCCTCTTTTTTGGTTAGACAAAACATACCTAGTTCCCTTAACACAGACATGTCAAACACAAGGCCTGGGGGCCGGATGCGGCCGTGAAGTGGTTTCATCTGGCCCGCGAAGCCATCCTGGAAACAGCGAGGGAATGGTCCCCGCTGCCTTGGCCCTGGCCCACAAGGCCGTCTGGAAACAGCGAGGAACCAGCCCCTGCTGCCTCGGCCCCACCCCCTGGGTGCATGCTGGGGAGGTGTCACCCTTTATGAGGAATGAAGAAATGCACCATTGCCTGGAAGTGGCCAGCAAATGGTCCTCGCCTACTTCACATATCCGAGTTGATGGGCTCTGCCCTGGTCCCACCCCTTTCTGCCAGAGACCCTCAGATCTGTCCCACTCCTGCCCAGGCCCCCACAGGCCCCCTTGATGCGAATGATGTAGAGTTGGCCACGCCCACCCAATAGGCCGTACCCACACGGCCCCCCGAGGACAACTGCAATGCTGATGCGGCCCTCAATGAAATTGAGTTTGACACCCCTGCCTTAACAGTTCATCATACAATTTAGCCTCCAGATCCCTTATCAGCTTTGTTGTTCTTCTCTGCACAAATTCTAGGGCCTCAACATCTTTTTTTTTGTATCATGGTAACCAGAACTCGATACAGTATTCCAAATGTGGCCTACTAGTGTAATATAGAGAGATACTATCACTTCCTGTGATCTTGATGTTATCCTTTGATGTACTTAGAACAGTGGCTTTGGGGGCAGTTTTTTGGCTTTTTGAAGATTGGAACCACATCAGCTCTTTTCCAGTCCTCTGGCAGTTCCCCCATGCTCCAGGAGCTATGAGAGATTTCATTTGTGGTTCTAAGATCATCTCTTCCAGTTCCTCAGTACTCTGAGATGTAAACCATCTGATCCAGGAGATTTGAACTTGTTCAAATAGATAGATATTCTGATTCCAATCCTTGCCTATTTTGACCTGCATTCCTGTTCTATCTTCCACAATGCTGCTTTTGATGGGCTTGACTGTTTTTCTTTTTGTGAAGACAGATGCAAAGAAGGAATTAAGCAGTTCTGTTTCTCCTTGCTGCACATCATATTCTTGCCACCTTCCTCCACTACAGGTAGTCCTTGACTTACAACCATTCATTTAGTGACTGTTTGAAGTTACAATGGCACTGAAAAAAGTGACATAATTATTTTTCACATGACTGTTGCAGCATCCCCATGGTCACGTAATCAAAATTCAGATGCCTGGCAACTGATTCATATTTATGACAGTTGCAGTGTCCTGAGGTCATATGATCACCTTTTGTACCTTCTGACCGCCAAGAATGGGGAAGCAGATTCATTTAACAACCATGTTATTAACTGAACAATTACAGTGATTCACTTAACAACTGTGGCAACAAAGGTCGTAAAATGGAGCAAAATTCACTTAACAAATGTCTTGCTTTTCAAGAGAAATTTGTGGTTCAGTTGAGGTTGTAAGTCAAACACTATCTGTAGTGAACAGATCATTTCCTTGAATTTTTAATTGCTCCTTATATACTGAAAGGAACCTTTTTGGTTATTTTTTGCTTTTGTTGCCAGTCCTTAGTTCATTCTGAACCTTCATGACTCTATCCTTGCAGATTTGAGCTATTTGCTGGTATTCTATTCTAATTATATACCCCCCTTTCCATTTTTTTATACTTGTCCTTTTTATCCCTCAATTAGTCAGAAGCTCTTTGTGCAACCATGCTCGTCTTATCCGGTGTCTTGTTTTTTCTTTCTCTGTGGTATTCTTTTTCCCCCCCTTTATTATCTTGTTTCTCCCTCTAGATTCATAGAATCTTTCCTAATCTTTTAATTTGATGAAGTCAGCTCTGTTAAAGTCTAGAACACCAGTCTAACTTTCTTTAATTACCTGTGCCTGCATTCTGATGAATTCTAGAATGACATGGTCACTCCCCCCAAAATTTCTACAACTTCCACTCCCTAAGCCATTTCATCCCTAGACCCACTATGGGGTCGCAGCCTATTTGGAACTGGGCCATGCGAATAGCGCCCCAAAGACTTCTCTTCTCTCTTGTGTGAGGGGAGCTATGCACTCACTCACAGAGGCTGGCTGTGCAGGACACCCAATCCAGTTTTGGAGTGTCGGGCAGCCTCGGTGAGTGAGTGCATAGCTCCCCTCACCTAAAAGGCTTCTCTTCTCTAGACTAAAAGGTTTTGCAAACGAAATTAAGGCTTCAGGGGAACGATCTTGTGTTGCTTCAGGCCTTTAGTCTCTTTGCAAAAGCTTTTGGTACGGAGAAGCCTGAAGGAACCTGAGTACTATAGGCTTCTCTTCTGTCTTGCATGGAGCTGTGTGAATGTGTGCACATGTCTGCGCACCAACTCACTGCTCACAAAGCCTGATTCCCCTCTCCCCCCCAGCTGGGCCACCAAACCGCAAAGGTTGGGGACCATTGCTCTAGTTCTCTCCTCAAACTTTTGGATGGTAAAGTTGACAATTAGACATGTCTGGAACTTGTTCAATCTCCCACTTGATGCAGAATTTGTCTTCCAGTTGATATCAGGATAATTAAAAGTCTCCCATTACTACAGTGGTGTATTTCCTGCATACCTAAGCTAACTGATTTGTAACAAGTTCATCTATTTCCTTTGCTTGGTTGGGTAGCCTGTAGTACACAAACAGTAATCATATTTTCCCCTAGTATTCACCCAAATATTTTCACCCTTGGTATCATGCAGCTGTAGGAATTCTTTACATACAATGCAACTTCTCCTTTTCTTTTCTTGAGTTTTTTTCTTCTGAACAAATTATATCCTTCTAGTAATATACCCCAATCACAGTTTCTATCCCACTGAGTTTCACTAATAGCAACAATCTAACCACCCTCATATACCAGAACTTTAAGTTCTCCCTGTTTATTCGTCATACTTTGAGCATTAGTGTGCAGACATGAGCCCTTTATGGCTGACCCGGCATTTACGTGTTGCATTTCCTGTTTTATATTCAGGTGCCCTTTCTCCTTTTTGGTCTGATTTGTTGTCTTGTGGCTTATGCTTTGGGTTTGGTCCTAAAAATTGGCCTCCAGGTTTAGTTTAAAGCCTTTTGGATGAGCCGACCCAGATGATTCTAAACCCATTCTTCCCAATCCTTGTGAGATATCTTGTCAGAATCCCATCATGTAGATGTTGTAATGTAAATCATAATGTAAATCATGATCCAGAAATCCA
The DNA here is from genome assembly GCF_001527695.2 of Protobothrops mucrosquamatus. NCBI lineage: Eukaryota > Metazoa > Chordata > Lepidosauria > Squamata > Viperidae > Protobothrops > Protobothrops mucrosquamatus. The sequence continues at coordinate 1,037,219 of NW_015386387.1, read as the reverse complement.
AAATTCTTTCAATGGTACCATCCCTTGTTTGAGTCATCAATCACCACCACACCTTTTTCTCTTTGGGGAACCCAGGGGATTCCTCTTCTTTGTGACAGTCTGTGTTACTTTTCTTCCTGTGACTGGAAAAAATTGATGAAGACTCTCTGTGGTCCGCAATATCATTGACTATGTTACCCTTCTGGAATGGCCTACGAGGCACTGTGTTGTCCTGGTTCACTTCCTTCCTCTGTAGCTGTTATCAGTTGAAGTTGATAGGAAGTGAGAGGTCTGGTCCTTGCCCCCACTTTGTGTGGTCACACAGGGTTCAGTACTTTCTCTACTTCTGTTTAACATCTACAGGTAGCTACCGAATGAAATCAGTCATCAGCATGAAGTGAGATATAATCAGTATGCTGATGATATCTAGTTGTATGTCTCAGTCCCTGCCATGACCTCCTTCTCACAGTGCGTGGAAGCTGTTAAGGGTTAAACAGGGAACAACATACTGAACCCTGGGATGACAGAATGGCTCTGAATTTGGAGTTCTTTGGTCCATGAAGAATTGCCAATTTTTATCTTGAATGAAGTTGCACTGCCCCAGATGGACCCAGTGCATAATCTGAGGTTCTCCTAGACTTGCTCAAGGTGTAGATTGCAGTTGTGGCCAGGACGGCCTCTACACAACTGTGGACTGTGTGTCAGTTATGCCCTTTCCTAGACCAACAAGCCCTGCTCACAGTGACCCATCCCCTAGACTATTGCAATATGCTCTACATGGGGCTGCACTTGAAAAGTATCCAAAAATTTCAATTAGTACAAAATGTCATGGACCACATGATTTTGTATAAGTCTAGATTTGCACATATCAGATGTATTGTACGCGGTCCAATTCAATTGATGATTGTCACCTTTGAAGCCCTACATAGTTTGGGGCCAAGTTATCTGAACAGTCTTTTCCCAGTTATTATCTAGCCAAATCACCAGAATTGGGAGGCAGAGAATGTTATGAGTCGCCTCTATTAAGGAGGTCCATCTAATGGGACGAAGAAGGGTCTTCTCCATGGTATCACCTTCTCTATGGAACATCATTCCTGTGGAGTTAAGATTGGGCTCCCACCTTGATACTCTTTCAAAAGCTCCTGAAATGTTTGCCAGCGGGCCTGGGGACCCCAGGGTGATACAGAGCCCATTGAGTGGTTGGTTTGATTGTTGTTGCCAGAGGTTGCGAGAGTTTATTGTATTTTGTATTTGAAGTTTTAGTTCAAAGCCACCTGGAGTCACCGTGGATATGTTAGGTGGCTTTTCTTACTAAAAATTATAAAGAAATAAAACCCTAAGCATGATTTAAGAAGATAACATGATTTTAGTTTTTAAAAAATGTAAGTTGTTTGTAATATAGCAATTAGAATATTCTTTTCATGTAGTAGTTTTAAAACAGAAGTGTCAAAAATGCTGGAGCCAAAGAGCCACATTCCAAAAAGTACGTAGGACCAGAATATTGTGGGTGGGTGCCATGACAAAAACTAAACTAAGATCTGAAGGATACTTACTTATTGAGGCTTTTAAATTCTTTCACTTTACCTTTTCTGTTTTATTCATTGTATTTTTGAATAATTATTTTAAAATAATATTTTAATACAAGGGTTCTCAAAATCTGCAATATTGCAGCCCTTTATAATATTAAATGAATTAACATTAAACAAAACAAGTCACAAAATTTATTGTGATTGATGGATGATTTTGACAGATAATCTAACGTTTTGACAAATAGATCTAGCTATTTACTTAAATTTAACTCTGGGCTGTGTTGTTTCACTTGTCAGGCACAAAAGACCAGGTCCACATAGGAAGGTTCAATTTAACAGTCATTTCATGGCTGGATTGTCGTAATGTGCTCTACATGGGACTACCTTTGAAGAGCATTCAGAAGATACAGCTGGTGCAGAGTGCAGGCAGTTTTTGGGGCCTGAAGAATGGCCCATGTTTCCAGGTACAATTCATAGCAAGGGTCCAAACTACTTGAAGCTGTGGAACTTGTTGCCCGAGTATTCTGGTTGGTGGGGTCCAGGAGAACGGCACAACTTGCCCCCCAGAGTATGGTTGGCTCCAGCCCTCCTGACCTTCCGTAAGACCTTGCTCTGCCAAATTAGCTTGGGGTTGTGACAATAAAGGTGGCTGATCAATTAACTGATCAATATCCCACCTCCTCCCATCCTGCTCCCGCCCTCTCCATCTTTAATTGGGCCATACTGCTTATGTATTAATTTATTTATGTTTTTAGTTGATACTATTTTTATCTTTTATGATTGTAAGCTACCCAGAGTTACCCTGAGGTAAGATGGGTGGCCAATAAATTTTATAAATAAATAAATAACTGGTGTCTTGCTAAATGTTTATGAGCAGGAATCTTCTCATCTAATACAGTAATAGCACTTAGATCTATATACTTTTACAGCCCTCTCTAAGTGGTTTACAGAGTCAGCATATTGCCCCCAACAATCTGGGTCCTCATTTTACTGACCTCAGAAGGATGGAAGGCTGAGTCAACCTTGAGCCATTGACTAATGGTCATTACCTGATAACAGTTAGATAAGGGTCAACAGCAATCAAGGGGAGTTGGACTTAGTTTGTGGCTACACTGTGATTCTAGGCTGATATCTTTTTTCACCCCTCCCCCTGGCTCTGCCATTCCTTCTCCCACATTTGAGTAAGCCATTGAAGCAAATTTGGAGAATGACTTCCCTCTAAATTGTCCATGACTTCAAGAGGCCACAACACACGTTTTTATACTCATATTACCAATAGTCCTTGGCTCAGGACTATAATGGAGCCTGCTCATTACAATTGTAAATTGTGGTGGTCATTAAGCAAGTTGCACATATGATCACTTTGCTCAACTAGTGGCTCTCCCAGATTCAGTTGCTAAGCGACTGCACAGATTATTAAACAGAGGGAAAGAGCTGCCTTCTGAAAGAGGCAAGCTGCTCTCCTCCATATCTAGAAGGGAATTCCTGCACTGGACCAGAGAAGCTTGGATCCCTGAAGATTCTTCTTTTCTCCAGCCCAGCACGCCAGTTCTCCTCCCCTTTGTGTGTGGCCTTTCTAGCCTTTAAAAACATTGCATTTGCTAGCTTTCTGTCTAGAAAGTCAGCAAATGTCACCTTTCTGAAGGTGAGAAGGGCTGGACAAAAGCCTTTTCCCCTTTAAGAAAGATCATGTTTGCTACGTGATCTCTCTGAAAGGAAAGAAATGCTTTTTCCAGCCAGCATACTTGAGAGCAACAAGCTGCAGAGTGAAATCCATGTGACAGGCAGCCCTTCTGCTCTCAAAGAGACTGGGTAAAAAAGGTCCATCCCAAAATAAGTTCCAATGGATCTTTTTCAGCCAGCCCCTAGAAACCAGAAAGAGTCCTGTGATAGTGATTTTGCAACCTTTCCTGCTGACTTCCTTGTTGACTTTCTGAGAAAGCCTGCAGGGAAGATTGGAAGAATGCAAATAACAATCATATGAATATGGAGCTTGGCAACCTGTTCTAAGTGCAAATGGGTTTTCAAAAGTCCAGATCACTATTACATGGCCTCATAGTGGGTGACCTTTGGAACTTTGAATCCGGGTCATAAGTATCTCCTAGGTAAATGTCTGCAAAATTCTAATATTATTTCCCCCAAAAAAGCAAACAATCAGGGCTACGTAGCAAGAAAAAGACTGTTCAAATTGTATTTCTAGTTAATCACCAAATTTATTTGAAAATATTTAAATTTAATTTAAAGAAGTTTTCTATATATTGCAATACAGTTAGTTATCCTGGTATGAGAGCAGCGTAATATTAAATAACAGTTTATATAATTGACAACAGATGAAGTTGTGTCAAGCCAAAAGTCCCTCTTAATCCAACACAATTGCTAATCAGGGACATCTGGGAAATTTACAAAGCAGGAATGATCTCTAGGATCTAAGATTCTAGGCTTTTAATTACAGAGAAAATAGATATCCATTCAAACTGGTACTTAGAATTTGTTAACAAAAATCCATATATGGGCCAATAAGGACAATAAATTGTAAGGCTGAACTTTTCATTAACTGTTGTGCAATTAAGCATATAAATTAAGTGCTGTTTTTTTTTTTTAAAAAAAAAACTCTTGACTTTCTTCACAATTATTTCAACGGATGACGCCACACCACAGTTTCCTTGAAAGTGAGACGATATCTTTCCTATACAGTTGCAAGAAAAAGTATGTGAACCCCTTGGGATAACACAGAGTTTTGCATGAATTGGTCATAAAATGTGCTCTGAACGTCATCTAAGTCACAACAATAGAAAAACACAGTCTGCTGAAAATAATAATGCACAAACATTACATGTTGCCATGGTTTAATTGAACATAACATGTAAACATTCACAGAGCAGGGA
>NW_015386387.1:1003453-1032239 GCF_001527695.2 Protobothrops mucrosquamatus | reverse complement strand
AGCACAGAATACGCCTTCTGGAGTGGCCCAGTCAAGAGTCCTGACCTCAACACGATTGAAATGTTGTGGCATGGCCTTAAGAGAGCGATTCACACTAGACATCCCAAGAATATTGCTACACTGAAACAGTTTTGTGAAGAGGAGTGGTCCAAAATTACTCCAGATCGTTGTGCAGGTCTGATCTGCAACTACAGGAAACATTTGGTTGAGGTTATTGCTGCCAAAGGAGGGTCAACCAGTTATTAAGTCCAATGGTTCACATACTTTTTCCTCCCTGCGCTGTGAATGTTTACATGTTATATTCAATTAAACCATGACAACATGTAATGTTTGTGTATTATTATTTTCAGCAGACTGTGTTTTTCTATTGTTGTGACTTAGATGACGTTCAGAGCACATTTTATGACCAATTCATGCAAAATTCCGCGTTATCTCAAGGGGTTCACATACTTTTTCTTGCAACTGTATAAGGCCCAACTGAAATTGGGAGAAAGCATGTCTACGCATTTGCAGTCCATGAGAAAGACAGTCCTAGAGTTAGAAGAAAGTGGAATGACTTTTACTGAGGCACAAAAGGTGTATGTGGTGCTCAGTTCATTGGATACTTCATGGGATGTCCTAGTGACTAATTTAGAGTCCATGCAAGAGAGGGACTTAACCATGAATTATTTGACTGGCTGGTTGCTGGAGAAGGAACAGGAACGGCTGGAAAGGCAGCAGAGACGAGGTGACGCCAACACATAGACCAGGCCTAAAACTGTAATGTCCAAAGATGCCAGCAGAGCAGCCGAGAACATTTGCATGGTGAAATGCTGCTTCACATGTGGTTCTACAGAGCATCTCTGTAGAGCAGCGAAACAAGGTCGTAGAGATACACAACCGACATTTTCCCTGGCAGCATTAACTGAAAAAAATACTTGGCTATTGGACAGTGGGGTGAGTCAGCATATCACAAATGACCTACAAATGTTTTCAAACCTAAGACCAGCTAAACAAACATTTGTTAGCTTGGCTAATGGACAATAGGCTGCTGTTAAAAGGGAAGGTAAAGTTTATGTACCTGGTATTGGAGAAACATTGGACAATGTATTATATGTACCAGTGTTAGACCATAATTTACTCAGTATTTTAAGCTTGGATAATATGGGGTATGAAGTACTGTTTGCAATGGGTCTATACACCATCAGGAAAAGTGGCAGGATTTGTGTACAAGGTGTTAAGCTGGATAATTTATACGTGTTAGGGAAGCAGCAGGATGGTTGTGCACGAACACTTACAAACACTCCCACTCATGATAATTGTGTACATTTATTAAACAGGAGGTTAGGTCATGCAAGTTTTAGAGTGCTGCAAAGGATGCCAGACCTANCCCTGCGCTGTGAATGTTTACATGTTATGTTCAATTAAACCATGACAACATGTAATGTTTGTATATTATTATTTTCAGCAGACTGTGTTTTTCTATTGTTGTGACTTAGATGACGTTCAGAGCACATTTTATGACCAATTCATGCAAAATTCCGCGTTATCCCAAGGGGTTCACATACTTTTTCTTGCAACTGTATATGCTCAATATATTAGTAGGGGCAGTACAGGGGAGCCTTTACCAATTAGGTATGGGAAATTCCCATGCTGACTAGAAAGTTTCAAACCAAAGCATCTGAATGGCACAGATTTGAAGTAAGTTGGAATAGGTGAAAAGAATATGTATCCTTTCTATTTTTAAATTGCAAAATCAGCATTACACAGACGGGGCAATTAATTTCTCACATTAACAAGAAACCATACCTAAATTACAAGTATTACTGTGAGAACGTTTTCATTTAAACATAAGAATATTATTTAATCTGAGAGAATCCTCTGATGGCGTGATAAACAACAAAATGAGAAGCAGAGATTTAAACATGATTATTTATTTATTTCTGCCTTTGAGTTAATCCTGGGAGTATCTTCTACTGGTACAGGTAGTCCTCAATTTACAATTACAATTGGAGTTTCTGTTGTAAGTTGTGTCAGATCTGATTTTACAACAATTTTTATAATAAAGTAAATCCACCTTTCCCATTTTTTTTTGGGTTGGAAATTGGCAAAAAAAGTCACAATCACATGATGGCAAGATGTGACAACCAGCTGCAAATGTGACCTGGTTACCAAATGCCCGAATTGTGATTATGTAACTGCAATGGTCATAAGTGCAATACAGATTGTAAATCACTTTTTCCAAGGCCATCATAACTTGGATTTTCATTAAATGAATGGTGGTGAGGATTCCCTATATGATAAATAATAACATGCCAAGAAGGGATTAATAATACAATTAATTAGATTTAATTCATTCATTCATTATTAATGCTTCTCCTGGTAATTGCCTGGACTAATCCCTACAGTTATCTTGTGAGATTTTGGTAGTGATTTGCCATTGCTTGCTTCCTAGAACTGAGAGAGAGTGGCTGACAACTCTTCTGGAAACAGAGATCTGGTGTTCTTCCTAGGATCTGCTCACTCTCCCAACTTAATTCCTGTTATAGCCCAAGTGCTCTTATCATCATTTTGGTCTTTGTCACAGTTTCTCTAGTTCTCCCTTCAGGCCCCGATACTTCTACAGTCTTTCATACTTCTTCCTGATGTTGCTGTCCCTTAGCATCACTACAGCTATCCCCACCGTTTTTTGGTCCTTGTCTACTACCACAGTATCTGGTTGATTGGATAGTACCTGCCTGTCCATCTGGATCTGGAAACTCGACAGGATCTTAGTCCTATTATTCTCTACAATGTTCTATGGAATTTCTCATCTGGATTTGGAAGAGTCTAACTTACACTCTGTGTAGATGTTCCTGTACATAATGCCAGGTATTTGGTTGTGTTGTTCAGTACATGCTATTCTTGCTTGTACCTTACACCCTGACACTATGTGTTGGACTGTTAACGGCACTGAAAAAAGTGACTTATGACCCTTGCATCATTCCCATGGTCATGTAATTTACATTCAGATGCTTGTCAACTGACTCATATTTATGATGGTTGCAGTGTCCTGGTGTCATCTGATCCCCTTTTTCAACCTTCTGACAAATGTAAGTCAATGGGGAAGCCAGAGTCACTTAACAACCGTGTTACTAACTTAAAGACTGCAGTGATTCATTTAACAACTGTGGCAAGAAAAATCATAAAATGGGGCAAAACTCAGTTAACAAATTTCTCACTTAGCAACATATATTCTGGGTCTCAATTGTGGTTGAGTCCTGATGGCGCAGTGGTTAGAACGCAATATTGCAGGCTAACTCTGCTCATATTCTGAAGTTCGATCCTGGCAGGGTTAGAGGTTGACTTAGCCTTCCATCCTTCTGAGGTCAGTAAAATGAGGACCCAGATTGTTGGGGGCAATATGCTGACTCTATAAACCTCTCAGAGAGTGCTGTAAAGCAATATAGAGCGGTATATAAGTCTAAATCCTATTGCTATTGTTATATCCATATATCTATATCTAAATTTTATATATAGATAAAATACAAAACATGAAGCACTTACATTGCTACAATTATATTTAGCTGTCATGGATTTGAGGGATGAGGCTAAACAATTTCAGAGAATTAAAAACTAAAACATTTACTTCTGAAAATGGAAGAAATCACATATTTATCATATTATTACCTCATCAGGGGCTCCACTGCCTGGGAAGAAATTTCCATCATCGTAGCGATGTAGTGAAATATAAAGGACATTGGGATCACTGTAGAAAGCTTGCTGCGTACCATTTCCATGATGTACATCCTTAAATGACAGACATAGCAATATGTCAGGATTACTTACAAGTGGCTTTGTACGTGAAAACCTCTTAGGATGGATCAATTATGGAAGTAAATAGCCCAACTATATGTAACATAGTATGCTTTAGATCTCATCTCAGAATATGTTGGGATTTTAAATCACCATGGTTTTCCCACAGTATAGGTACAGTTTTAAATGATCATAGATGGATGCGCTAGTCACATCCCATAAATTTTAATGTACATTTTGGAGTTGAAGTTCTTATATGAATAGAGCTCATAACTTTGTGTGTTTGTTTGTTTGTGTATAACATTTATTGGCTGCCCATCTTACCTTCCGGTAACTCTGGGCGGCTTACAATCTTAAAAATGAAAACTGTATAAAGATAAAAGCCTAAATAGGATACACACACAAATATAGTGGCCCAATTAAAAGATAGGAACACAGGAGCAGAATAGAGGAAAGGTGGGATCTGCTGTTAATCGATCAACCACCTTCACTGTTATGCTCTCCCATTGGAGCCCCAAGCCAACTGGCAGAACCAGGTTTTTAGGCTCTTATGGAAGGTCGGGAGGGTTGGAGCCAACCTCACTCAAGATGTTCCATAGGGCAGGTACAATGGCAGAGAAGGCCCTTCTCCCGGACCTCCCTGGCTGTACTACTGGGGCTGACAGGACCCACAGCATGCCTCCTTTGCTGGCATAGGTGGGGCAGGCTAATCCCAGTGGGATGAGAGGGTCCCTTAAGTCATTACAGTGACCATTTTCACAGAACTGGTGGTGCCATCCTGAGGGCGCAAGGGGAGCGTGGTAGCCCTCCTGGACTCAAGCTGTACCAGGTGCCTGGTCAGCTCTGCCCTTGTTGCGAAACTAGGTCTGAGACTCAGACAAAGTGCCTGTGGCTTTTTGCCAGCTGGACAACTTGGTAGCAGGGGGGCCTGAGCAATGTTCGTCACCGAACCAATATAGGTGGGAATAGGGGCTCATATGGAAACCTTGAGCTTTATTGTGATGTCAGGCATGGAGAGACCCCTTGTGTTGGGGTTGGCATAGCTACTGAAGTTGAATCCTTATGTAAACTGGAGAAGGAAAATGTTAAAGATTCGACGAGCTAGCCCCAAGGGGAAAATGAAAGAGAGACTTGAGGTCCCTACCCCTAAGCCACTGAGGGCAAAGCCAAGAAGGGAGGTGGGAGCTGTGACAAAGGAACGCCCGAAGGGTGATCCCTGGATTCCTAAAGAATATTGGGATCTATGAGATGTTTTCAATGAAAAGAACTCAACTGCTCAACTGATCGCTTCATAGAAATCTTACTGGGAGCTAAATTGCCCAAGCCCAATCTGTATTCTATGATCCCCAGAAAATTAGAGGAACTGCAGGCATTCATAGACAAAAACCTAGAGTGTGGTTTCGTACAACCCGCCAGACCGTGAGTGGCTGCCCAGGTGCTGTTTAGGAAGAAGGATGGGTTCTTTCGTATATGTATAGACTACTGTGGGCTAAAGACTATTTGCATGGAAAATGTCTACCCACTGCCCCTAATGAAGGATATGCTAGCCTATTTGGCAAAGGGGAAGATTTTTACCAAGTTGGACTTGCAGGAAGCATATGACCGGGTTAAGCGATAGGATGGGAGACCACCAGGATAGGCCAGGAGGAGGGGGCAAGGGGATGGTGAAAGGGCAACATGGCAGGACTAAAGCAGGACTTCCCTCAGACCCTCCTTCCCTCTCGTTCCAATCTCCCTCCCTCCCTCCCTCCTTCCTATCTTCCCTGCCTCCCTCCTTCTCATCTCCTTCCTTCCTGTTTCCATCCCTCCCTGCCTCTCATTCCAATCTCCTTCCTTCAGTCCTGTTTCCCTCCCTCCCTGCTTCCCTTTCTCATTCCAATCTCCTTCCTTCCTTCCTGTTTCCTTCCTTCCCTCCCTCCCTCCTTCTTTGCCTCCCTCTTTATCATTCTCATCTCCTTTCTTCCCTTCGTTTCCCTCCCTCCTTCCCTATCTCCCTCTTTCTCATTCCCATCTCCTTCTTTCCTTTCTTCCTGTTTCCCTCCCTCCCTCCCTCTTTCTCATTCCCATCTCCTTCCTTCCCTTCCTTCCTTCCTTCCTTTCCTCCGTGTCCAGGAAGGGACAAGGGGAGGGAGAGAGGTTGCCATAGCTTGAAAGGCCACTGTAAATTCCTGGACAAGAGCTGCACAGCCTTAAGAGCAGAGTGGCGGGAAGATATTTGTGATGAGAGAGGGAGAAAAACAGGGAAGAAATGCAGCTGGGGAGGTGTCGCCCTCCATGAGGAATGAGGAGACCAGCAAATGACCCTTGCCCACTTCACACACCCGGCTCCCTGGGCTCCGGGGGCGCCACAAGCGCAGTGAGAGTCCACGTTAACTACATGATGCTGCCCAGCCCCCAGCTGCCCAGTTTTGACAGGGAGCGGCGTGCTCGCTGCCTCCTGTGCACACGCCCAGGCAGGTTCGGCTTCTCGCCAGCTTCGCCTTGCCCAGCCCAGCCTCTCTGCCTTGTGAAGAGAGTGTGCTGCACCCGGAAGCACTTAAAAGCCTTTTGGGATTCATGAACTTTTATCCCCAATTCAACCCATTGTTTGCCCAGATAGCCCTCCGCATCACCAATTTGAAGACAAAGGGAGAAGGAAAGCCCAAACCTAGCCAACCACTGAAATGGACAATAAAGTGCCAAGTGGCATTCGAAAAACTCAAGCATCTGTTTGTGGCAGAGCCAGTGCTATCGTTTTTTCCCGAAAGTAAAGCCTACCCTGAAAATAAGCCCTAGCTTGATTTTTGGGGGTGGGCCTTATATAAGTCCTATCCCCAAAATAAGCCCTAGTTTTGATGCAGACGCAGGAAGATGGGGCTCCGTCTTTTGCATCTGGTTTCACCCTGCTGGAAAGGGTCAAAAGTCGCCCTGTAGAGGTGGCAAGCAAGGAGGGGACTCTCTTTGATCACAGGGGGGGGCGGCAGCTCTCCCACTTGATCCGAGGAAGCTCTCCAAACTGGCAGGGGAAAGACTGGCTGCATTTGTTTAGCCAGTCCAAAGCTGCTGATAACAGAAGTCAACAAGCACTACAAGCAACTTTACAGCAACAGGGATGAAACTGGGTGAGACCTGATCCTTTCTTTATGATTTTAAGATCTCTTCCTGAAAATCTGCCCAAAGCACTCCCTCCGACGAAAGAGGGAAAGGGAATTTCTGCTCCATTCCCTCAGAAAAGAAAAGCAGCAAATTAATTACTTGGGGATATTGGCGAAACCTTTAAGACTTATCTGAAATTAATATATACATACAACTTGAGAATTTGGGGACTAAAAGTGTTTTTAAGACCTTTTTTTAAAGAAAAAGACTTGAAAAATTTACAATATAAGTTTGGGATCTAAAAATTGGAAAGCGGCATTGATGACATCTAGTGGTGAAGTACGGCACTACAACTTATTTATGCCTAAAAGAAACCTGGCTTGAAGCCCAGAACTAGATAAGACTTTGGCTGGCCTTGGAAGTTTTTACTATTGAAAAATTGCAGCTGAGAAAAAAGGAACAGGCTTGGGGGCTGCTTATCTATGTGGCAGAGATAATAAAAATTCTAAATTTGGCCTGTCTGAATTTTGAACATAAATACTGACTTTCAGAACTGTATTATGGATTTATTTTTTTTTGTAGAAGAAACATATAGAACACTTTGGATTATAAATCTTGATTGTTAAACAATCTTCAGTGGTTCTTTTTTCTCCCTGGACAGAAAGGATATATTTCTTACTGGACAGAAAAATTTGAATTTTATTTATATCTGCTTAGGAGAGATTCAGGAACGGACAGCTGGTTAGATAAATCTATAAAGGCTACTTATAAAATAAATAAATAAAATGGATGTTTCATATTCAGCGTTAAATAGTAAAACACCATCTTTAACATCTGTTCCCAGTAACCTTAACTTGCCATATCACCAAGAAAATACTGATGAAACACAGAAATTCTCTCCATGTTGAAATTAATACAAAAAACAATTACTTTAGCTTGTGAGTAGGTTAATAATAACACAAAGGAGATTAAAGAACAATTTTCTAATTTAAATCTACAAACTTAGAAGACAACTACAGAGGAGAAGGAAGCAGCAACCCAGAAAATAGAAGGAAAACTAGAGAATGCTGACACAAACATTGACGATCTAAAGGAAGAAACTAATGACCAGACTCAGATAAATGAAAACTCAGAAGACACAAAGATAATACTGGAAACAGAAAAGACTTTTTATAAGGTTTCAGAACATACTAGATGACAAGGAAGGAGAGCTGATGGAATGGAAGAAAAAGTTGTTAACAGAACCGTGGGGAACTGGAGGAGGCGGGTGTAATATTGGACTTAGTTGGAAGAAGCTTATATGTACCACAGATGACTGGACTCAGTCATCACGTTGTCTATTGAGCACTTGTTTGTGAAAATAGAAAATTAATAAAACATTTTTAAAAAATAAGCCCTAGATTTGGGGTGAGGCACACACCTAAACATCAAGCTAGGGTGGGGGTGGAGCTGCCGCACATGCCCCGCACCCACTTACCTTGCAGCCAGGCCTCTTCTCACCGGCCCACTTCTTCTGCGGCATTTTCTGCAGCCAGGCCTGCATTTCTCAGACACAGGCCTTTCCAGAAGGCCACTGCAGCCAAGAACCGAGCTATGAATTCAATCTATAGCTCAGTTCTGCAAGACCTATGCAGCCGAGAACCAAGCTATGGACTGAATCCATAGCTCGGTTCTAAGCTGCAGTGGCCTTTCAGAAAGGACTGACTGCAAAATGCAGCTCCTTTGATCAGAAGAAATGGACTGGCTGGACGGGGCTGTCAAATGCAGGAGGTGAGTATAAAAGACACTCCCTCTCCCTGAAAATAAGACCCGGTGCCTCTTTTGGAGGAGAAAAAAAAAAGACCTGGTGTTATTTTGGGGGAAACATGGTAAAACACCCTGACCTGAACACTCCCTTTGTTATTCAAGCAGACACTAGTGATGTGGTGGTGGGGGCAGTGCTGCTGCAGAAAAAGGATCAATCCATGTGCCTATACCTCTCAAAAACGTACCACAGGTGGGCGATTTGGGAAAAGGAGACATATGTGATGTGCTGGACATTCCTAACCTGGAGGCATTTCTTGAAAGGAAGCAAAGCCCCGTTTGAAATGTGGACTGACCACAAAAACACAGAAGCCCTAACTCCCCCCTGGAGGCTATCACTCAAACAAGTCTGTTGGGCTCAGTACTTTAATCGATTTCACCTCACCCTGTGGTACCTCCTGGGGGGAAGAATTTCCTAGCAGATGTTCTATCCAGACTGCCACAATATAACAGTTCCAAGCAGCTCCAGTCACCAATACAGCATAAGCGAAACTCCAAAACCAAGTGGCAGAGGATTTAAAGGGTGCACTATAAGCAGCACTAGAGAAAGACAAAGGGTTCCAAACACATACGAAAGTATACACCATTCAATGCCAGAAAAGCCATGACTCAAAAGTAGCGGGCTTTGTCAAAACCTTGCATTTGGTTAAATGCAAGGTCTGGTGGCCCTTATTAAAGGACATAGAGGGCTATGTGGCCAGCTGCCCTACCTGCGCCTTTGCCAAAGCGCCTGGGTTCCTCCAGCTAGCAGCAGAGCCTAAAGTGCCATGGAAAAAAAATCTTGATGGACTTTATAGTAGAACTTCCAAAAAGATTGGGAAATACTACAATTCAGGTGATCACTGACTTATTTTCTAAACAAGTACATTTTGTGCCATGCCAAAATATCCCTTCCAATCATACCTTAGTAAAAATGTTCGTGCAATATGTATATTGGCTGCATGATGCCCCAGAGCGAATAATATTGGACAGTGGAATCCAATTCACTTTGCGATTTTGGCAAGACTTTTTAAAACTTTTGGGAACCAACCAAGAGCTTAGCTCCTCCCATCATCCTGAAATGAACAGGGCCTGCGAACGTACGAATGGGATCTTTGAACAGTACCTCAGATGTTACATTAATATATCTCCTCCCTTTCACTGAGATTGCTTACAATAACTCAGTACATAGTAGCACAGGATTCACTCCTTTTAAAGTAGCCATGGGCCAAGATCTGTAGCAAACCAAAGCATATGTTAAGGGTCATCTTTCGGTTTGTTGGGGTGTTTCACATGAAACCTTTTGACCAATCTATTAGCCTTTACTTCACTGGATTTCGCCCAGGTGGCTTCGGATAACGGGTATTAGATACTGCAATTTCCCTCTAAAAATACTAGAGTCAGGAATACGCTTTACTTCATAGTGGGTCTGTCCCGCAACCACGAGGGGCCCAGGTGCCTTCTTTGGAGGAGGTCTTAACGTGGAGCCCCGATATGGCTTCAACAAGCTACAATGGAAAACTGGCTGAATTTTCCCTAAGAGTTTAGGGAGTTTTAGCTCTACTGTGACTGGGTTGATGATCCTTACTATGGGGAAAGGCTCCAAGAACTTTGGTCCCAATTTCTTGCTGGGCAACTTGAGGCGTAGATATTTAGTTGACAAATAAACCTTTTCCCCAACTTGGAATGTTCTTTGGGGAGCCCTCTTTTTATCAGCCTGCTTTTTATAGGTTTCAAAAGTCTTTTTTAAAGCAACTTTTGTGTTTCTCCAAACTTCTTCCCACCCCTTCACCCATTGGTCAAGTGTCTGGGAAGCGGAGGGCATCTGAGGATATTCAGGTATTGGGTTGAACTCTTTTCCTGTGGCCACTCTGAAAGGCGTGTAACTGGTGCTGCTGTGCACAGAATTATTGTACGCCACCTCCGCAAAAGGGAGAAGATCAGTCCAGTTCGTCTGTTGGTAAGAAACGTAGCACCTAAGATATTGCTCCACCATTTTGTTAGCGGCTTCTGCGGCCCCATTGGTGGCAGGATGAAAAGCAGATGATAAACCTTGAGATGATCCAATTAATGTAAGGAAAGTCCTTCAAAGCTTCGCTGTGAACTGCACCCCCCTGTCCGAAACTATTCGCTTAGGGGCGCCATGCAGCCGGTAGATATGTTTCAGGAACAATTTGGCCAGTCGTTGGGCAGATGGGAGTCCTTTGCAGGCGATGAAATGAGCCTGCTTCGAGAACAGGTCTATTACAGTCCAGATAACAGTGTTTCCACTACTTTCAGGTAGGTCTACTATAAAGTCCATAGCTATTTCTTCCCATGGTTGAGAAGGGTCTGCCACGGGTTGCAGTAGTCCAGGGGTTTTCCCTGGGATTCTTTTCATTGTGGCACATACAGTACAACTTTTTACATAGTTTTCCACATCCTTTTTCAGCCCCGGCCACCAGAATTGTCGGCGGGTGAGGTGTAGGGTTTTCCCTCCGTCTTCAGGACTGTGACTCACCATTCTTGCTGGCGAGGCTGTGTGGCTTTCTCCAGAGCCTTCCCTCGGCTTATCGCAGTCTGGCCTCACTCCCAGCTGGGAATTCCTGAACTGACCCAAGCTACCCCACAAACTGCCTCCTTAAAAGAATGGATTTCAAAACTGAAAAACACGTGGCCAGTAGTTAGAAAATGTCAGCCTACGTCTTCACTTTCTTTCAAGCTTGCTGCCAGCTGCTATGGAAATGGTGGAGAGAGGAAACAGTGGGCATTTGGGCAGGGAAGCATGCGGGAGGGGAAAGTAGAATTTCTGAGAAGCAATGAGGAGGCCTAGACTCAAAGAGGCCAGCTTGAGTTTAGAATTTTCAAGGCCAACTATCCTAGCTTCAGGATGCACGAAGGTGGAACGATGCACTTGGACCAGTGACTTTCCCAAAACATCTTCTTGGTCAATGATTGAACTCTGGTTGCCTGAATACTGGGTGGTGGGCTTTCGGGTTTGCTTCAATTTGTTTCTTCATGCAAATTTTGCTTCAGATCCTGCCTGATCATTGCTGTATTCAGTTAATTCCTAGTAAAAACCTTTTTTCTAAATCCAGAGAATGCCATGCTGAGCCATGCTCTGTCCCTGTTACAAGAGGTGATCGAGAATCAAAGAGTCCAGGAAACTCTTGCTCAGATGACTGCTCAAACTCCTCGGGCTGCCCCAAGCCAAGTCGTGGATGAAGCTGCCACATTGGTAGCCACAGTGGCAGTCACACTTGCTCAGCCTGGACCAGCGATGATACCAACGATGCCACCAACAACAGCAGCTGCTGCACGAGTCCCCCCTGAAGGAACTGCCCCTCGGAGCTGCTGGGCTCTGAAGGCCCCCCCTTGGGGGTGAAGTATGGGGGAGACCCCAAGCAACTGGGGTTCTTTCTGGTGCAAGTTTGGAACTTCATGCAGGAGTATGAGGCTGAACTGAGGACAGAGGTAGCCTAAGTAAGATGTGTGACCATGGCTCTCGAAGGTGCAGTTGCCTAGTGGATGGTCTCCCTCCATAACGATGATGCTCCCCAGCTGCGGAACTATGACTTCATGGTGGCCCTCTGCCAACGGTTCGAGGACCCACTGGCGGAGTGCAAGACCCAGACCTGGATGAAAACCATCACCCAAGGTTGGTGGTCAGTGCCCGTGTATACCCAGGAGTTCCGAGAGCTGGCATGTTGGCTAGCCACATGGCTCAAAGATATCCTGATTGTTTGCTTTAAAGATGGCCTCAACGACGACATCTACCACATCTGCATCTCACATGGGGCCCCACACTTCCTACAACACTGGTATGTGTTAGTGGATGATGTAGAGATCGACCAAGACCGAGACCAACACCATAGTGGCCATGGATGGAGCAAATCGTCCCCTCCTGCATGCAAAGAAATCCTGAGGTCAGCAAAGAGCAAGTCTAGACCTAGGCTGAGGTCCACAGCATGCTTCAAGGAAGATGGGACACCGTGATGCAGAGTGCCAATCAACCAAGCCCAACCTTAAGGCCATGGCAATTCCGGGGAAAAAGGTGGAGAAGCCAGCTCCAAGGAACCGGGAGATGTGGAGATCATCAAATTCTCTCCTCCTGACTCTGAGGGGCTGGGAGCTCCAACCAGCTAGGGTGAGAATAAAAGTGACTATGATGACAACCCCTGGTAAGTCGATATATAATACCTGTGACCATTCCTATGGAACTAGAGGTTCATTCTTGGGAGGATGTTGGCTTTACTGAATTCAGGCTGCACCAGGTGTGTGGTTAGCCCTGAGTAGTGGAAAAGCTGGGACTGAGACTCAAGTGGTTGAAGGTGCCAATAGCTTTTTGCCAACTTTTTGTAACTTAGCAGGTGGAGATGAGAATGGGAAAACACAAAGAGACTCTGAGTTTTATAGTGGTGCCGGGAATGGTGAGGCTCCTCCTACTCAGACTGTATTGGCTCTAGAAATGGAACCCTTATATACATTGGAGTAGGGGGCTTTTAAAAATTCGGCATAAGATGGCCAAGAAAGGGGAAGAGATTCTGAGAGCCAGAGACAGGAAAACCAAAGGACAGAGGGAGTTGGAGGCAGCAGTGCAGGAGCGAGCCCAGAATCCCCAAAGAATACTGGGATCTACGGGATGTATTTAGTGAAAAGGGCTCTGACACGCTCCCGCCCCTTCGCCCCACTGACTGTAATATTAAAATCCTTCCTGGAGCTAAACTCCCAAAGCCTAAACTCAATGACTCCATGCAAGCTTGAAGAGCTCTGCACTTTCATAGATAAAAACCTAATGTCAAGACTGCTAACATTGGATGTTCTTGCTTGCCATATATGAAGAAGCAAACATGTTTTATTTAGCCTGCATATCACTTCTAGAGTTAAAGCAGACAATGCTAGCAGTGGGTGGGAAAGTATGCCAGTTAACCATAACAATATTTCAGTACAGCACTGCCAAGGTCAGCGTAACCGGAGGAGTTACGGGAAGGACAGTTTACACTTCAAATTAATTGGAGAACGTGATTGATAACTGTAAAATGAAGGAGTGAGTTATGCTTTGTTACGGGTGATTGGGGGTGGGAGGATTCAATTTTTGGCTTAATTATGTACGTGCCGAAGCTATGTAGCAATTAAAGGATTCTTTAAAGTAAATAAGCCTCAAAGTTCTTTGAAAAGCTGCTTCTTTTCGGAACCATGACATCAAGCCAAATACCACAAACTTTTAAAACCATTTAGGGGTCCCTTACCCCAGTCATTATCCCTAAACTAACGGGGATAGTTTGACAAAGATTTGGGGAAGATCTCACCATGGAAGAGGAAGAAATGCCTGAGGCTAGCACCCCTCCAGCCGCACCTTCCTTGGGGGGGGGGAGCGACAGCAGCAGCAGCTTCCCCGGGGAGGGGAACGACAGCTAGCCAGCCGGTGGAAAAGAAATTCTTGCAGACTCCCCAGCTGGGAGCAAAGCCAAAACTATCAGGAGAGCTGATTTGGTCGTCAGACTGGGATAAGCCGAGCGGAGGCTCTGGAGGCTTCCATACAGCCCTGCCAGCAGATGAGCATGAGTCACGACAAAGGGATTCTTACATATCACATCCCCCACACCAGTGGAGGACTGCCTGGCCGTCTGTCACTGAAGACTCGGGTGAGTGGAAATACCCACCTGCAGCTCGCAGTGGGTCATTAGAATACTTGGCAGAAAGATTTGAAGAATTAGAAGTGAGGAGCGAAGAGCAGCTCCCATTGAGAGAGGCCCCCAGCCCCTCCCTCGCAGATCAAACAGCCTTTCAGACCCTGGGGTCCCCTGCCAGGGCCTCCAGCCCTACAGACAGAGGAAACCCCAGCCTGGGTCCCCTACAGCAATGGGAAATTGGGCAACCACCACAGATGAGTGATCAGCCATCTCAGAGATTACATCAACTAATAGAGGCCTTGCAGCAGCTTGGGGTGGTGCAAAAGCCAGGGGAGCGACAGCTGGTGGGCCCGCAGATGAGGGAGGCCCAGCAACAACCCCCACTTGTCCAGCAGCCATTGAGGGGCCTGCAGCAGCAGAGGGCATCACCACCCCCTGCAGTCCAACAGCAGAGACCACTACAACCCCCAGTTGCGCAGCCACCATTGAGAGGCCTACAGCAGCAGGGGGAACCACCAGCCCCCGCTGGCCAGCAGCAGAGAAGACAGCAGCAACCCCCGCCTACATGGCAACCTGTGGAAGACCTCCAACGACTCGAGAGGCCAGTACTACCGGTATGGCAACAACAGCCAGGGTGGGGCCAACTGCAACTGGGGGCACCACATCGACAGCAGAGAGCCCAGCAGCCCTTGGATCAGCAGGCAGGATGGAGCCAACAACAACTGGGAGGGCCACAAGCGCAGAGACGGGTCCAGCAGCCGTGGAACCAGCAGCCAGGGTGGGGCCAGCAACAGCCCCAGTGGGGGCCGCAACAGCCTGTATTTGCACCACCCTTCAAAGCAACCTTCGATGGGGACCCAGAGAAGCGGATTTTTTTTCTGAACCAGGTGCGTTCTCACTTGAATTGCTGGGCCAACCTCTATCCGGACCCAGGTGCCATGGTCGATGTTATTGCGTCCAATCTAGAGGGAGAAGCATCTGAATGGCTGAATAATTTATATAGTGAGCAAGCCCCTGAACTTGAAGATCCCCACCTTTTTCTCCTAGGTCTGAGAGAACGATCTGAGGACCCATCCATTGGCCTCAAAGCAGCAGGACAGATCCACAAAATAAAACAAGCCGGCAGGCCTGTCCTGGAGTACATGTGAGAGTTCTGCAAGACAGCAGGTCGAATAGAGGGGTGGCCTGACCAGTCCCTAATCCATCACTTCATTGAGGGATTGGACAATCACCTCTCTCAGGCCTGCATCTATCGAGAAGTATCTGATCGGCTACAGGAGTGATACCAGATAGCGGTGAAGCTAGACGTTAAGCTCTCTCGCTATAAGAAGCCTCCCTCTCCTGAAATTGAATCGAAACCAGAACGACCCAGACGACAACCACCCCCCTGGAGACCCCCAACAACTATGTCTACCGAAAAACCCAGACCACCTGCAGGGCCGCCGCTTGCGTGCTTCCGATGCAGACAACAGGGACATCGAGCAGCGAACTGCCCAGTTCCCTACCCCCAACAGCAGAGCAGAGCAAGACCCGCAGCAAAGAAGAAATCTGATCAGCAGCCACCGAGAGGAAAATCCAATTGGATCAAACAAGAACTGGCTGCCCAAGTCGCATCCCCTACACAGGAGGACACCGAGACTAAGGCGGGATCCTTCCCCACTCTATCCTCCTTCGACAGCGATGACGAAGGGGAGAATGACCCAATGGTGAGTCAACAAATCCCGCCTTTTTCACTAGCCGCCAATTTATAATCCCTACATCGGGGGTACAAATGAACTTAAATGTGCTAATTGATTCTGGATGCACCCGATGTATTATTAGCTTACCCTTTGCCATGAAATTGGGTATATGAGCAAAATTGCTCTCCGAACCCATGAGGTTTGAGCAAGCCGATGGCTCCCTCATGGGAGGGACTCTTGTCACACAAGTAACTGAGCCCTTACGCCTAGAAATAGGTGCACACTGGGAGTTTATTCGCTTCCTAGTGGCTCCAAAAATAACTGAGACTGTGATCCTAGGGCTAGACAAATGGAACCCGTTTATCTGGTGGGAGAAAGGAATGAGAACCGTGAGACTACCTGTAGGGCCTAATCCCCCCATTGATTCAACAGATGTTGCAGGGCACCTTAGGCCACCCAATGAACGAGCACACATGGCTGCCTCACCGCCACCAGATGAACCAATGACTACTGGGACCTGGCGGAGGCATTCAGTGAAAAAGAATGTGATGCCCTACCCCCTCACAGACCCAATGACTGCTCCATCGAACTGGTGCCAGGAGCCAAACTCCCACGACCGAGAATGTATGCTATGTCCCCCCTCGAAATGGAGGAGATGCAGCAATACGTGAACAAAAACCTAGTGAGGGGGTTCATTGAATGGGCCAAATCCACCGTGGGACCCCCTCTGTTGTTCAAAGAAAAAAAAAGATGGGTCTCTTCGTCTCTGCGTAGACTATAAGGGTCTCAATGCTGTGAGTGTGGAAAACAAATACCCCCTCCCCCTCCTAGAGGACTTATTAACCCATCTGGCTAAGGGGAGTGTCACTAAATTAGATCTGAGAGAGGCATATTACCGGGTGAGGATAAAGGAGGGAGACGAGTGGAAAACTGCCTTCAACTGTCCTATGGGGAGCTATCAGTTCAAAGTCATGCCATTTGGACTACAGGGGCCCCCAGCCGTATTTATGTAGTTGATCAATGAGGTTCTACATGATCACTTGTACAAAGGGTTTTTAGTGTATCTTGATGATATCCTGATATACAGCACGAATATGACTGATCATATAAAGCTGGTGAGAGAAGTGTTAAAGAAACTAATGAATGCCAAGCTTTATGCCAAATTGTCAAAATGTGAATTTCACCAGACCCGATTAGACTATCTTGGCTACAGAATTTCCAACGAAGTATTGAAATGGATCCAGCCAAGGTGAAAGCTATAATCAAATGGCAACCCCCAAAGACTCGCAAACAACTCCAGAGCTTTCTGGGTTTTGCCAATTTTTATCATCAATTCATCCCCTCTTTTGCCGAGATTGCCCTACCCATTACAGAACTACTCAAAACAGGCAAAGGAGGAGGGAAGCCATGGCCAGGCCAACCACTAACATGGACAATGGGCTGTCAAACCGCTTTTGAGAATTTAAAGAGACTGTTTGCTGCTGAACCGGTCCTAAAGCACCCCTGCCCAGGGGAACCCTTTGTGATTCAAGCCGACGCCAGCGATGTGGCAGTTGGAGCTGTGTTACTGCAAAAGAACAAAAGTGGGGTCCTGCAACCCTGCGCCTACACCTCTAAGAAATTTACTGAGAGCGAGCGGAGATGGGCAATCTGGAAGACAGAGGCCTTCGCGATTAGATGGGCGCTATTAAACTGACGACACTATCTAGAAGGGAGCAAGGTGCCATTTGAGGTATGGACAGATCACAAAAATCTAGAAGCACTGAGAACTCCCCATAAATTGTCCCCAAAACAAATGTGATGGGCACAGTAGTTTAACCGCTTCAACTTCACTCTAAAGTACATACCAGGAGGAAAAAACTTCCTAGCTGATGCGCTATCCCAGCTACCCCAATACAAAAGCGAACGGGAAGAGATTAACGAGGCTATTATCCCCAATCCACAAACTGCCGCTCAACTTACACCTTGCAGGGTCCCCAATCCTGATGATCCCGGAGTAAAGAAAATAAAACGAGAGCTCCTCACTGATCAATGGTTCAAAGATAATCACACCTCCCTAACTTGCAGGGATAGCTTGGCTTACAAAGGGGGGAAACTATATTTGTCAGAAGCTTTCCGTCTTAATGCTCTCAAACACAGCCATGATATAAAACAGGCTGGACACTTTGGATATTTGAAAACCCTACACCTCACCCGCCGGCAATTTTGGTGGCCGGGGCTGAAAAAGGATGTGGAAAACTATGTAAAAAGTTGTACTGTATGTGCCACAATGAAAAGAATTCCAGGGGAAACCCCTGGATTACTGCAACCCGTGGCAGACCCTTCTCAACCATGGGAAGAAATAGCTATGGACTTTATAGTAGACCTACCTGAAAGTAGAGGAAATACTGTCATCTGGACTGTAATAGACTTGTTTTCGAAGCAGGCTCATTTCATCGCCTGCAAAGGACTCCCATCTGCCCAACGACTGACCAAATTGTTCCTGAAACATATCTACCGGCTGCATGGTGCCCCTAAGCGAATAATTTCGGACAGGGGGGTGCAGTTCACAGCGAAGTTTTGGAGGAGTTTTCTTAAATTAATTGGATCATCTCAAGGGTTATCCTCTGCTTTTCATCCTGCCACCAATGGGGCTGCAGAATCTGCTAACAAAATGGTGGAGCAATATCTTAGATGCTATGTTTCTTACCAACAGACGAACTAGACTGATCTCCTCCCTTTCGCGGAGGTGGCGTACAATAATTCTGTGCACAGCAGCACCGGCTACACGCCTTTCAGAGTGGCCACAGGAAAAGAGTTCAGCCCAATACCTGAATATCCTCAGGTGCCCTCCGCTTCCCAGACACTTGACCAGTGGGTGAGGGGGTGGGAAGAAGTTTGGAGAAACACAAAAACTGCTTTAAAAAAGACTTTTGAAACCTATAAAAAGCAGGCCAATAGGAAGAGGGCTCCCTAAAGAACATTCCAAGTTGGGGAAAAGGTTTATTTGTCAATTAAGTATTTATGCCTCAAATTGCCCAGCAAGAAATTGGGACCAAAATTCTTGGGGCCTTTCCCCATAGTAAGGATCATCAACCCGGTCACAGTAGAGCTAAAACTCCCTAGACGTTTAGGGAAAATTCACCCAGATTTCCATTGTAGCTTGTTGAAACCTTATCGGGGCTCCACCTTAAGACCTCCTCCGAAGAAGGCACCTGGGCCCCTCGTAGTTGCGGGACAGACCCACTACAAAGTAAAACGTATTCTTGACTCTAGAATTTTTAAAGGGAAATTGCAGTACCTAGTACAATGGAAGGGATACCTGTTGTCTGAAGCCACCTGGGTGAAATCCAGTGAAGTGAAAGCTGACAGATTGGTCAAAAGGTTTCATGTGAAACACCCCAAAAAACCGAAAAATAACCCTTAACCTATGCTTTTGTTTACATTCCAGGATCTGTCCTTTTTGTAAGGGGGGCCGGATGTCAAGACTGCTAATATAGGATTGCCGGATGTCAAGACTGCTAACATCACTCTTGCTTGCCATATATGAAGAAGCAAACATGTTTTATTTAGCCTGCATATCACTTCTAGAGTTAAAGCAGACAATGCTAGCAGTGGGTGGGAAAGTATGCCAGTTACCGTAACCATAACAATATTTCAGTACAGCATTGCCAAGGTCAGCGTAACTGGAGGAGTTACGGGAGGGACAGTTCACACTTCAAACTAATTGGAGAACGTGATTGATGACTGTGAAATGAAGGAGTGAATTATGCTTTGTTACTGGTGATTGGGGGTGGGAGGATTCAGTTTTTGGCTTAATTATGTACATGCCGAAGCTATGTAGCAATTAAAGGATTCTTTAAAGTAAATAAGCCTCAAAGTTCTTTGAAAAGCTGCTTCTTTTCGGAACCATGACACCTAAAATGTGGATTTATTCATCCGGCTAGACCACGAGTGGCAGCCCTGGTGTTGTTCTGGGAAAAGAAGGATGGAATTCTTAATTGTGCATTGACTATAGGGGGCTAAACACATTGTGCATAGAACATGTCTACCCATTGCCCCGATGAAGGACATGGTGGCACATCTAGCTACAGGCAAAATCTTCACTAAATTAGATTTGTAGGAGGCTTACTACAGGATTTGGATCAAGGAGGGCAACAAATGGAAAACTGTGTTCAACTGCCCTCTGGGATGTTTTAAATTCTGGGTGCTCCCCTTTGGTCTGCAAGGACCCTCAGCTGTGTTCATGCAACTGATCGATGAAGTTTTGCATGACTATTTATACAAAGGGGTATTGGTGTATTTGGATGAGATTTTAATATATACTGAGTCTATGGAAGAGCATGTGAAACGGGTGTGAGCGGTCCTAAAAAGGCTCTCAGCAGCCAAATTGTTTGCAAAGCTTTCTAAATGTGAACTTCACCAAGATAAAATTGATTACTTGGATTACTATATATCTAATGAAGGAGTGGAAATGGGACCCAGAAAAGGTGAAGGCAGTATTAGCATGGGCCCCTCCCTGGACTAGAAAGTAGTTACAGAGCTTCCTAGGCTTTGCCAATTTCTACCAGCAATTCATCCCTTCATTTGCAAAGATTGCATTACCAATCACCAACCTTTTAAAACTAAGGGTGAGGGCAAGCTGAAGCCGAGTCTGCTGTTTAAGTGGACCATGGAGTGCCAGGTGGCATTCAAAAACTTAAACAGCTGTTTGTGCTGGAGCCCATGCTAAAGCATCCCAATCCAACTGTTTCTTTTGTAATTCAGGCAAATGAAAGTGATGTACTACAAAGGAATGCCCAGGACCTGCTACAACCATGCATGTACATCTCTAAAAAACTTACCGAGACTGAACAGAGGTGGGCAATGTGGGAGGAGGCATATGCAGTGCGGTGGGCCTGCTTACTTGGCGGCATTTCCTAGAAGGGGCAAAGATCCCATTCAAGGTATGGACTCACCATAAGAACCTGGAAGCCCTGAAAACTCCATGCAAATTATCCTCTAAGCATGTTTGTTGGGCTCAATATTTTAATTGGTTCAATTTCACCCTGCACTAGGAGGGAAAAACTTTATGTCACATGCTTTGTCCAAGTTACTCCAATATAATAGTACTAAAGCTGAGGTGGTTCGACCGGTCATCCCCTCAAAGCAGTTAGCAGCCCCAGTAACAACTAGATCTCAAGGGAAAAAGGAGCTTGAGGTTTCAAATGAACTGTGAGAAAAGCTTAAGGAAGAGCTAGAGCAATGTTTCTCAACCTTGACAATTTTAAGGCATGTGGACTTCAACTCCCAGAATTCCACAGCCAGCATTGCTGGCTGTGGAATTCTGGGAGTTGAAGTCCACATGCCTTAAAATTGTCAAGGTTGAGAAACACCGTGCTAGAGCTTGATGAGTGGCTGTACCATGAGCAATGGACTGGCTTGAGTCGGAGATAAGTTGTATGTGCCCTCAAATTTGAGGAGCACTATTTTAAAAAGTGCTCATGACTCTAAGTCAGCAGGGCGGTTTGGATTTGTAAAAACCTTGCACTTGATTAAGCTGCAATTTTGGTGGCCTTATTTGAAAAAAGACTTTGAAAGCTATGTGGCCAGCTGCCCCGGCTGTGCAGCAGCTAAGAGGACACTAGGGAAGCCAACAGGACTTCGGCAGACTGTGGCCAATCCCCAGGCACTATGGAAAGAAATATAAATGGACTTTATTGTAGAACTACCTGAAAGGGGGAGGGGGAACACTGTTGTTTGGGTTGTTACTGATCGTTTTTTGAAACAGAAATCTTGCCCCCAAATCCCCTCCTCAAAAACATTAGCTAAACTTTTCGTGCAACATGTGTTTAGGTTGCGTGGTGCTCCTGATAGCATTACTTCAGATAGAGGGGTGCAGTTCACATCACAGTTTTGGCAAGAATGTTTTAAGCTGTTACTAACTGTCCAGGGCTTAAATTCCTCCCATCATCCTCAGACTAACAGGGTGTGTGATAAAGACAATTTGGTCCCAGAACAATACTTCAGGTGCTACATTAATTACCAGCAAGACAATTGAGCTGACCATCCATTTACAGAGGTGGCATACAATAATTCTGTGCATAGTAGCACCGGGTTTACCCCATTTAAGGACTTTGTAGCTATGCCAGAGCTACCTCAACAAAAAACTCAAATACCAAGCTGACAAAAAATGTGTGAAATTTAAAGATTTTAAAGTAGGTTATAAGAATTTACCTTTCCACAAAATATCTAAAGTCCACCAAACAGTCAAGGAAACTAGGCCCTAAATATGTTGGGCCATTCCCCATCATTAAAATAATTAACCCAGTCACAATACAATTGGAATTGCCTAAGAACCTTAAATGTATTCACCCTGAAACCTGAAACTATGTCTCCCCTTCGCCCTACACCTGAGGCCCCGCCTGTGTCCATTTCAACTGAAGGAGGGCAGCATTTTGAAATTAAGGAGATTCTAGATTCTAGGAAACATAAATGGAAGATCCAATACCTTGTTGTGTGGAAGCATTTATCCCCCTTGCAATCTGGGTGGATGGATGCTAAATATGTCCCAGCACCTAAACTCCTCCAAACCTTTCATAGAAAATATCTTGACAAACCCTGAATGGATTAGTGATTTTAGTTGGGTTATATTGCTGTGTTTTATCTATTTGTATTTTGTTCTCTTATTTTAAAGCTAACTCCTCTCTTAAGGAAGGCCAAATGTCAGCTTGCAACTTTGCTTTCTTTCAAGCTTGCTGCCAGCTACCATGGAAACGCTGGGGTGGGGAGAAGCACTGAGCATTTGGGAGGGGAAGCATGCAGGAGGAGGAAATAGAAGCGATGAGGAAGTCTAGTCTCAAAGAGGCCAGCTTGGGTTGTTTAACATTTTCAAGGCCAACCATCCTGGCTTTGGAATGCACAAAGGAGGAACGGTATACATGAAGCAGAGACTTTACCAAAACATCTTCTTGGCCAATGATTGAACTCTGATTGCCTGGATACTGGGGGCTTTGGGGTTTGCTTCAATTTGTTTCTTCGTGCGAATTTTGCTTCAGATCTTCGTGCGAATTTTGCTTCAGATCTTGCCTGGCCATTGCTGTACAGGTAGTTCTCAAATTACAACCACAATTGAGCCCAACATTTATATTGCTAAGTGAAAAATTTGTTGAGCTTTGCCCCATTTTATGACTTTTCTTTCCAGAGTTGTTAATTGAATCACTACTGTTGTTAAATTAGTAACATGGTTGTTAAGTGAATCTGGTTTCCACATTGACTTTGCTTGTCAGAAGGCTGCAAAAGGGATTACATGATTCTGGGACACTGCAACTGTTATAAATATGACTCATTTGTCAAGCATCCGAGAGTAAATCACATGACCATGGTGACACTGCAGTGGTCATAAGTGTGAAAAATGGTCACTTTTTTCAGTGTTGCTGTAACTTTCAACAGTCACTAAACGAACTGTTGTACCTTGAGGACTCCTTTTTCTCCAAAACTATGGAGTTAAGGGTTTTTCTTTTCTAGGGATTGAGCGGAGGCAGCCCTGATAGAAAAGCTTTGGAGGAGGTGAGGGAAGCATATAAAAAACAAGCCAACAAGAAGCGTTCAAAACCAAGACACTTTAAAATTGGGGACAGGCTCTACCTGTCCACCAAATACCTGCAATCTAAATAACCCTCCCAAAAACTGGGTCCAACGTACATTGGCCCTTTCCCCATAAAAAGGGTTATTAACTCTATGACTGTTGAACTCGAATTACCCAAAAGCCCTAGGCACATTCATCCAGAGTTCCACTGTAGCCTCCTAAATCACCTTTTCCCTATGTCCAGCGACAAAACCTCCTCCCGATCCCATCATGATCAAAGGTGAACAGCATTTTGAAGTCAAGAACATTTTAGACTCCTGCAAACAGGAGTGCCGTATAAGGATTTCCCTCCCTCTGAAATTTAATGGGTGGACTCCAAATATATGAAAACCTCAAAATTGCTTAAAAAGTTCCACAAACAATACCCAGGCAAACTCTAGTTATCACTGATTAATTATGTATTAGTATGTGTCTCTACCTCTCCTTTTTTGTTTCCTTTATAGGAGTAACGTCACTGACAAGAGGGCCAGTGTATCAGTTCTTCCATCTTCAGCTTGGTGCCTCACTGGCATCCTGCCATCAAAGCTAAGGGGTAGGGGGTACAAATAGGCAATAAACATAGATAGGGAAATGGTAGGAAGTAGGGAGGGGGAATTGACATTGTGACAAAGACCAGGGATGCATGGAACCAGCTTGTGCCAGTCTTCAAGGCCTCAATGCTTGAACAGCCTGAAAATGGAATGTGGATTGCCCCAAACATCTAAGTGATTCTCACAACACCTATGCAGCTCTCCATTGGCCGAAGACGAATTGGTCAAGGGGGAGGCCTGGGTTGAGGTGGAAAGATTTGTAACTTTTTGCATGGGAACTTTAGTTCTAGCCTGATTTTACTTTAGTAAAAGAACCTATCACTTCAACCAAATGGAGTCGAGGGTCTTTCTTTCTTAAGGGATCTGACTGGGGCAGGTCTGACACTCCACATCATCACATTGGTTGTATTAAGGCAGCCCAGCTCAAGCGGGCAGCCAGGCAGCCCGAGCCCAGGAAAGCAGAGACAGCCCAACTCCCACAGCCTTCTCCCTGCCTCCTTCCAGCCCCCGCAGCTTTCCCCAGGGGAGACTTGCCTCAGGTGGAGGACTGGATCAGGGTTCCCTCCCCAGCGAGACCAGCAGCCCCCTCCCCTGTCTCCTGATAGCCTGGCCTGGCAGAGGACAAAAGGCCTACAGCAATCCCTCAGCTGTGAGGAATTGGAGGCGGCAAAACCTGAGGGGGAGAAATGTAGCAGCAGCAGCAACAGAGAGGCTTTCAGCCAGAGACCCCTCTGATTTCTCAAGTTGAGAGGCCGGTTGAGAGGCCGGCTGAGAGGAGCAGATCAGACAGAGCAGCTGAGCCAAGCAGAAAGCTGAATGGAGGCCTGACCAGAGCAGAGACGAGCACCAAAGTCAGAAGAGAGCCGACAGAGAAAACAACAAGAGGCTGGAGCAGTGAGCAACAGAAATGAAGGCAACAATTAAGTTTGAGGTCCCAATAGGAAGGGAGGGAAGACCCCCAGTAAAGAACAAAAAGGAATTGGAACTCAAAAACTTAAAAAAAAAAATAGGGGGAAGAAAAAGATAAATAAAACTAACACAATAGTAAGAAGGTTAAATAAATAACAAGGTAGCACAAACAGACAGAAAAAAGAATAGAAAAATAGGCATAATTGCCCAGAACAGAGAAGCTAGAAACAAGGCTAACAGCAAAGCACATCCACCAACCAAAAAGAGGGATTTTCAAACAACAAACTCATGGAACAGGTGACTGATACTAATGTGGTATGCATACATGTTCCATGTACTCATGCCCAAAGATGCAAATTATGTGAACTACTACAGGAAAAAGTTAGGAACTTAGAGGCAACTCTAGCCAAACCCCAACGTATGAAAGAAAGCTCCACCCAAACCGAACCAAATAATGAACAAATAACTCCCAGAGGATTTGACCCTACTGATAAACCCTTGGAGGAAGACAAATGGAGGTATGTCACACACAGAAGGAAACACAATACTCACAGAAAGAAACAGCATAGAACAAACAAACCCCTTCTGCCCAATCTTACCCAACCAGAAGCAGCCCCATTAAAACTAAGCAATCGATTTCTCCCCTTAGATGGAAATACGCAGATCCACAACCTCCCCCTCAAAGAAAATATGAAGACACCTTGCAAAGAAATAACTTCAAATATCCCTAAAAAAGTCACCTCAAATATCTCTAAAAAAGTCACATCAATAAATACTCCTGAGATAAACAGAAAAGCACCCCAGACTGCAGTCCCCAAAAAAGGAAGGCAAGTGTTGGTAATAGGAGATTCTATCCTCAAAGGAACAGAATCATCCATCTGCAGACCAGACATACAATCCAGGGACATGGAGCAAAAATCAAAGATGTGGCTAAGAACCTAATCAAAATAATTAGGCCTACAGATTACTACCCCTTCCTCCTCCACATTGGGATGAACGACACAACAAAGAACCTGAGTACAATAGTGAGAGATTAGAAACAACTAGGCAACAAAGTTAAGCTGCTAGAATCACAAGTACTGCTCTCGTCAGTGCTCCCAACGAAAGGCCAACACCCACTGAAAGAAAAAAGAATTTTAGAAATAAACCATTGGCTAAAGGGTTGGTGTTGCCAAGAAAACTTTGGTTTCCTGGATCATGGACTGCATTTCCTACACGAAGGACTCTTGGCAAGGGATGGGCTGCACCTCACGAAAACAGGCAAAAATGTACTTGGAGAAAGACTGGCCCAACTCATCAGGAGAGCTTTAAACTAAAACTGAGGGAGAGGGGTGACCAATGTCTAGAACCCAAAACCAATCACAAATCCCAAGAAAACAAATCAAATAATGAGGTAGGCAGTAACGAGAAAAAAGAAAAACTCAAACAACAATCAGGACACGCAAGAAACATATCCATGGACAGGCATAAAAGTCTTAAATGCTTATATACAAATGCTCAAAGCTTCGGGAACAAATAGGATGAACTAGAAGCAATAGTACACGAGGGAGGATATGGCATAGTTGGCATAACAGAAATCTGGTGGGATAAAATCCATGAATGGAATGTACTGAGGGGGAGTTGCACTACATGTAAGAGAACACTACATATCTACAGAAATGAAAATGATCAAAGATAAAATCTCTCCAGGATGTATATGGGTCAATATAAAAGAGAAAAAAGTGACATTGCCATAGGTGTATATTACAGGCCACCCAACCAATGAGAAAAATGAGGTGAACTCTTTGCCAACCAGTTAACAAATGTATGTAGGAAGCATACCACAGTAGTAATAGGAGATTTCAACTATCCAGATTATCAACTGGGAGACAAACTCTGCAGTGACCAGGAGATCAAACAGATTCCTAACCAACCTAGCTGACAACTTTGTCACCCAAATGGTGGAGGAGGGAACTAGACATAAAGCTATACTGGACTTAATCCTTACTAATAGAAAAGAAGTGATAGAGGGAATTGAAATTGCCGGAACCTTGGGTGAAAGTGACCACGTTATACTGGAATTTAATATAATGCAAACACTAACAATAGAAAACAATCCAACCAGTGTCTTAAACTTCAAAAGAGCTGACTTTAACAAACTCAGAGAGAACCTAGTAAAGATCCCATGGATGAAAATCCTAAAGGGGAAAACAACCCAAAAAGCCTGGGAGACTCTGAAAAATGCGATCATAAAAGCCCATATCAGAACAATACAACTGAAAAACAAGAAATTCAAGAAGAAGAAAGACAAAAAGGACAAATACAAAAAATTGAAAGAGGGGCACATAACTAAGGCCGATTATCAGCAGATAGCCAGAACATGCAAAGATGAAGTCAGGAAAGCAAAGGCTCAGAATGAACAAAGACTTGCAACAGAAATCAAGGACAATAGAAAAAGTTTCTTCCAACACATTAACAACAAGAAAAAAGTAAAGGAAACTGTAGGCCAGGGGTGTCAAACTGCCAGCCCACGGGCCAGATGCATCATAGCGAAACCGCACCCACCCCATTGCCAGCAACGGCAAAAAAGGCGCGATATCTCATGACACATCACGTGATGTCGCGAGTTTGACACCCCTGCTGTAGGCCCACTAAAGAGAGAAGATGGCAAGGAAATAACAGGCAACAGGGAGAAAGCAAAGCTGCTTAACTCATACTTTGCACCAGTCTTCACAGAAAAAAACAACTATAGCCCAACATACCAAAAAAAAAAAAACCCACCACAAAAGACATACTAGAAACAAAAATTAAAATAAGCAAGAAAATGGTAAGAGAACACTTATCCGACCTTGATGAATATAAATCACTGGGATCCGGCAGATTACATTCCAGAGTTCTGAAAGACATGGCAAATGTTATCTCAGAACTATTGCATCATATCTTTCAAAAATCCTGGAGCACCGGGAAAGTGATTGGAAAAGAGCTGATGTGGTTTCCATTTTCAAGAAAGAAAAAAAAACCAGACCCAGGAAACTACAGACCAATCAGTTTAACATCAATACCTGGGAAGATTCTAGAAAATACAATACCAACAAAGAAGAAAAATAACAGCTCTCAAAAGAAACCAGCATGGCTGCATAAAGTACTTTCTAATAAATTGAAAGATAAAAAGGACAAGTATAAAAAGTGGAAAGTGGAACTAAAGCAGAATATCAGCAAATAATCCAAGCCTGCAAAGATGAAGTGAGGAAAGCTAAGGCTCAAAATGAACTAAGGCTTGTGACCAAAGTCAAAAATAACAAAAAAAGCTTCTTTCAACATGTAAAAAACAAGAAAAAAGTTAAGAAAATGATTGGTCCCTTAGTGGGGGAAAGTGGCAAGAAGGTGACAAGCAACAGGGAGAAAGCAGAACTATTTAACTCATTTTTTGCATCTGTCTTTACACAAAGAGAAAAAACAGTCCAACCTACTAAAAACAGTACCATAAAAAATAGATTAGAGACACAAGTTAAGATAGGCAAGAAAATGGTAAGTGAGCACCTATCCAGCCTAGATGAGTTCATATCACCAGGACCAGATGGATTACACCCCAAGGTTCTCAAGGAACTGGCAGATGTGATCTCAGAATCACTGAACTATATTTTTCAAAAATCCTGGAGCACTGGGGAACTACCAGAGGACTGGAAAAGAGCTGATATACCGTATTTATCGGCGTATAACACGCACAGGCGTATAACACGCACCTTCATTTTAAGAGGGAAATTTCAGGAAAAAAAATTAAATTTCAAATAAAGAACTTGAAGCAAAATAAGGGTAGCTCAGAACTTTTTTTTATTAATA
>NW_015386387.1:997104-1001074 GCF_001527695.2 Protobothrops mucrosquamatus | reverse complement strand
GCGGGCCGGACTTTGGACATGTCTGGTGTATACGGTACTTGTTAATACCGTATACACCAGACATGTGTATACGGTACTTGTTATATCGGCGTATAACACGCACACATCATTTGCCCCCTATTTTCAGGGGGAAAAAGTGCGTGTTATACGCCAATAAATACGGTAGTTCCCATCTTCAAAAAAGGGAAAAAAATAGATCCAGGAAACAACAGACATATCAGCATGACCTCAATACCTGGGAAGATTCTGGAAAAGATAATCAAACAACAAATCAGCGAACACCTAGAGGCAAACATTTACTAAAAGCCAACATGGGTTTGTCAAAAACAGATCATGCCAGACAAATCTTTTTTTTTTTAATTTAATTTTTTATTTTTTTATTTTTCCAAACTCTCCCCCATACATATACCATGATATTTATCAGATGTTAACATACATTCTTTTTACATTCTTATATATAAGATACTTTTAATAAAATGAAATAAATACATACACATGACTTTTGGTGTTGCTCGCCCATTTCCCCTTTCACTGTATCCACACTCCTTCTCTACCTTCTTTCTCCCTTTCTTCTCTTTCTTCCCTACTTCCCTCTTCTTCCTCTCCTCTTCTCTTTCCTTCACCACTCCCCTCCCCTTTCTCCCCACTTATCCTCTTCTCCTCCAACCTTCCTACTTCCTTCCCTCCTCCTTTACTCTTTACTCTTTTCTCTCTCCTCTCCTTTCTTCCCTCTCATCCCTCTTTAGATACAATTCAGGGGTAATGTCCGAGCAACTCCTTTCTCCAAATTTCCCTATCTGTATTATATACAATAAGATTAATTTTCTTTTACATTAATACTTCTATTGATCTAACCTTCTCGGTATATACTGTACTTCTAAAAATATTTATACAACCTCCAGTTATTCAATACTGTGTCGCCTGGGTCTCCCTCCTTATCTGCTCCTTCTTCTTCCATCTAAATTGATGTTAACTATCTTTTAACCGTATTCTCTTTTCAGCCAATCATAAAAAGTTCCCCAGATTTCATAGTAGTCTGACTCTGTCTTGTCTTTAATTGTCATTGTTAGTCTATTCATTTCTGCACATTCCATATTCTGGGGGGGGGGGCTTTCAGTGCTTTCCAATTTGGGGAAAAGGTTTATTTGTCAGGCAACAAAATCCCTTTCCAGGTGTGGACTGACCACAAAAATTTGGAAGCCCTGAAAACACCCAGGAAGCTCAACCCCAAGCAAGCCCACTGGTCCCAGCATTTTCCCCAGTTCCAATTTACGCTCAAGCATTTGCCGGGGGGGGAAAGAACTTCCTGGCAGATGCACTATCTCGCATGCCCCAATATAACAGCACGCGAGCCACTGACTCTAAACTGATGATGGTAGAATCACAACTGGCAGCGCCAGTAACCACCAGAGCCCAAGCTAAATTAAAACCACAGCTGGGCAGCCAAACCGGAATTGAATTCTGGAAAAGTTTGGAAACAGATGAATGGTTCCAGAAAAACAAAAATGTGTGCACAATGAGAGACGGGTTGCCTTGGGTGGGGGAAAAGCTATATATACCAACAACCCAAAGAGTCACATTCATGCAGCTTTGCCATGACACAAAATCAGCAGGGCATTTTGGATTTGTAAAAACATTACACTTAATCAAACGGCAATTTTGGTGGCCATCCATAAAAAAGGGCATAGAAAGTTACGTGGCCTGCTGCCCAAAGTGTGCAACTGCAAAGAGGTTGCAAGGGAAATCGCCCGGACTATTACAAAGAGTGGCAAATCCCTCAGCCCCCTGGAGGGAAATAGCCATGGATTTTATAGTGGAATTACCAGAAAGCAATGGGAATGCTGTTGTCTGGACGCTCACGGACTTGTTTTCCAAACAGGTGCACTTTATCCCTTGCCATAAGATTCCCAACGCAAAAGCCTTAGCAAAGCTTTTCGTCCAGCATATTTACAGATTGCATGGGGCACCCCAACGCATCATCTCTGATAGGGATCAATTTACGTCTGCATTTTGGAAGGAATTTTTATCCTTCTTAGGGACCACTCAGGGACTGACATCTAGCCATCATCCACAAGGGGATGGACAAACAGAACGGTGTCACTCAGTTCTTGAGCAATATTTAAGATGCTTTCTTAGTTTTCAGCAGTCCGACTGGACGGACCTACTCCCTTTCGCAGAAGTTGCCTACAATAATGTACAGGTTACACTCCTTTTCAAATAGCTACCGGTCAAAGTTTCAACCCCATGCCAGAATTAACCCCAAATGAACCGGCGATCCCATCACTGAAAGAATGGATGGAACAATTACAAAACACCTGGCCAATAGTTAAAAAAGCACTAGATGAAGCTAGGCAGGCATACAAAGCACAAGCCGATAAAAAAGGGTTGAACCTACTCCATTCATTATAGGAGAAATGGTGTACTTATCTACAAAATACCTAAAGTCCCTACAACCCTGTAAAAAACTTGGACCAAAATATATAGGGCCTTTTCCAATTAAAAGAATCATAAACCCAGTAACGGTAGAATTAGAATTACCCAAAAATCTCAGGCAAATACACCCAATTTTTCATTGCAGCTTGCTGAAAAGAGAGCATCAGTCATCGTTACGGCCAAAAATTCCCCCCCACCACTACCTCCAATCATGGTGGAGGGAGAACAACACTTCGAAATAAAGGAAATCCTAGATTCTAGGAGATGTCATGGAGCGACTCAGTACCTAGTTGCCTGGAAACACCTTCCTGCCTCACAAAACGAGTGGGTCCATAAACGTCATGCCAGAGCCCCGAAGCTATTAAAGAAGTTTCACACAGAGTATCCTAACAAGCCTGACTAATTTTTATACCTATTTTGTTTTCTTTCAGGTGGATCTCTCTTATTTTTAAGGGGGCAGGATGTCAGAATCCAATTATATTTCATCTCTAGTTATCGACTATGGAAAACCCCATTTCTGCCCTCTCTGGATTCTGTCATACGATGAAGGGAAGGGGGGTGAACAAAGGGATTTTATGGCCCTCACTTCCTTCGGTACAACTTCAAAAGGACTGAATGTGGATACCACCAAAAGGACTAATCATAACAATGAGGCCATCAGCTTTCATCTAATCCCCTCTGAAGTCTCCCTTCCACCGGCAGTGAGGAAAAAGGGGGGGAAATGTAACACACCTGGGATTTTCGCTGGAAGGATGGTGGGGTGGGGTGGAGCTGCTGAGGACCCCTTAAAACCTTGAACCGTAGGGCTTTGGCCCCAGGTCCTGTCTAGAACGCCTGCAACCATTTTCTCTTAATAAAGATGCCTGTTGGAAGGAATATTCCAAGAGTTCTGTCTTCTTAAGATGCAAAGTGGGGTGGGTCCTTACACCCTAACCCTAAGTGGAATTTTCCTCCAATGGGATTTTTCCATGCATTTTACCAGGAAACATAGGGCAGCCTAGAAAAGACAGTACCCTCATAACCATACCCAAGCACTCCGAGTTTGTTGGCGATGTCCATTTTGCTCCATGAGTTCATCGTAAACTAACCCTAACCCTATGTGGAATTTTCCTCCAATGGGATTTTCCCATGTATTTTACCAGGAAACATAGGGCAGCCTAGAAAAGACAGTACCCTCCTAACCATACTCAAGCACTCTGAGTTTGTTGGCGATGTCCATTTTGCTCTATGGGTTCATGGTGACCTAACCCTAACCCTAAGTAGAATTTTCCTCCAATGGGATTTTCCCATGTCTTTTACCAGGAAACGTAGATAGGGCAGCCTAGAAAAAGTCAGTATCCTCCTAACCATACCCAAGCACTCAGAGTTTGTTGGCGATGTCCATTTTGATCTATGAGTTCATCGTAACCTAACCCTAACGCTAAGTGGAATTTTCCTCCAATGGGATTTTCCCATGTCTTTTACCAGGAAACATGGAAAGGTCAGCCTGGAAATGTCAGTACCCTCCTAATCATACCCAAGAACTCCGGGTTTGTTG
>NW_015386387.1:938751-995806 GCF_001527695.2 Protobothrops mucrosquamatus | reverse complement strand
GAGTTTTTTGACGATGTTCATTTTGCTCTATGGCAGTGGTTCTCAACCTTCCTAATGCCGCGACCCTTTAATACAGTTCCTCATGTTGTGGTGACCCCCAACCATAAAATTATTTTTGTTGCTACTTCATAACTGTAATTTTGCTACTGTTATGAATCGTAATGTAAATATCTGATATGCAGGATGTATTTTCATTGATACAAATTGAACATAATTAAAGCATAGTGATTAATGATTCACAAAAACAAATTGGGTTTGAAGAAAAGCAATAAAATGGAAAGAAAATTAAGCAATGAAACTGAGAGTTCCTGGATTAGAATTTATTATACCATCACATTAAAAATAAAAATATTTCCAATCTTGTTGGAAAAACAGTGGATTCACTCCTACTGATAATATTATTTAGATCAGGGCTTTTCAACCTTTTCACCGATTGTACCACTTTTAGAATATGGCAACATTCGAGTACCACCAGTCACCTAGCGAGGTGTCAAAAACTTGACCCCCCCAAAAAATGGAAAAAAGTGATAAAGTACAGGTAGTCCTTGACTTACAACAGTTTGCTTAGTGACTGTTCAAAGTTACAATGGCACTGAAAAAAGTGACTTATGACCATTTTTCACACTTATGACCATTGCAACATCCCCAGGGTCATGTGATTTGCATTTGGATGCTTGGCAACTGATTCATATTTATGATGGTCACATTGTTCCAGGATCATGTGATCACCTTTTGCAACCTTTTGACTAGCAAAGTTAGTTGGGAAACCAGATTCACTTAACAACCATGTTACTAATTTAATCTCTCTCTTCCTCTTTATCTCTCCCTCTCTGTATTTCTCTCTCCCTCTCTCTCTCTTTTTCTCCCTCTTTGTCTTTTTCTCCCTCCCTCCCTCCCTCCCTCCCTCTCTCTCTCTGATTGGGGATCGATTTGGAGGCACGGAGGGGAGGGGAGCGGCCGAGGGCTGCCCGTGTGACTTTGAAGTGGCCACCTTTGGAAGCAGCAAGGCTGCTCCAGCCAGGCTCGAGCCGGGCAGAGTGGGCAATGGGAGAGGAGTGGGTCGATCACCTTACCGGCAGCCGGGACTCCGATGCGCCTTCCCGGCTAGCGGGGCCTACGGTATCAGGAGCCCCGCGAGGGGGCAAGCCGGCATGAAGAGCCAAACCCTTCCTGCAAGGGAGGGACGCGTTGAGGGAGCCAGCCAGTCACGGGACGTAGATTCTGATGGACGGCTGGCCTGAGCCAATGAGGTGCCAAAGAACTGGGAGCCATAGTTGAAGGCTGAAACGCCTTCAGCTGTAACTGCTCGCACATGTTTGTGTGAGTGCGCTGGCCTGGATCAATGTTGCTTTCCAGGTGATAGGCACTTCTTCAGGGCTCAGGAGAAGCACCAGGATCAGCTCTGAAAGAAGCACAGATCAGGCAGAAAGGGGAGCCGATCCTGGCGCTTCCCCTGAGCTCTCCCAGCCTCGGAGAAGCACAGATCAGGCAGA
The DNA here is from genome assembly GCF_001527695.2 of Protobothrops mucrosquamatus. Lineage (NCBI taxonomy): Eukaryota > Metazoa > Chordata > Lepidosauria > Squamata > Viperidae > Protobothrops > Protobothrops mucrosquamatus. Next base: position 994,313 of record NW_015386387.1, on the reverse strand, counting down.
AAGGGGCGCTGATCTGGCACTTCTCCTGAGCTCTCCCAGCCTCGGAGAAGCACAGATCAGGCGGAAAGGGGCACTGATCTGGCGCTTTCCCTGAGCTCTCCCAGCCTCGGAGAAGCACAGATCAGGCGGAAAGGGGCGCTGATCTGGCGCTTCCCCTGAGCTCTCCCAGCCTCGGAGAAGCACAGATCAGGCAGAAAGGGGCACTGATCTGGCGCTTCCCCTGAGCCTTGCCAGTGGGACGTGTGCCTCTCGGTGTCATACGGTTTTCAATGTTTCGCTCGAATCAGGGATGGAAAAAGAGAGAAGAGCCCCGCTCGTCACGAACTGAGAGCAGACGGTTATTGGTGTCGCGGCTCAAGGCGTGTGACGAGGGAAAGAATATGATTAACACCACACGCGCGCGCACGCACACACACACACAGCGCTTGTCTTCCACCACATTTTATTCACGTCAACCTTTTTTTTCCTTCGTAATATTGGGAGTTGAAAATAACGACTCTACACAAACGCACACACAAACACGCAGACAGACATGCTCCCTCTCCTCATTCAGTTCCTTTCCTTGGCTCATCCACTGTGGGTTACTGAGGCGACGGCGGCAGCTTTGGCAGCGTCTCGGTTCCTAAGACTATCGGAAATATGTGTTTTCCGATGGTCTTAGGCGACCCCTGTGAAAGGGTCGTTCGACCCCCAAAAGGGTCGCAACCCACAGGTTGAGAACCGCTGCTCTAATGTCAATAATCTTGTATTCCTCAGTAAGATCCATTCTCTCATCCATGATAATGCTGCAGCCTGATAGTACAATTCCCAATTAGGTAGACCAAACCCACCTCTTGTAACATTTTTAGATTAATCCTTGCCTTTTTTCCCTGCCAAATATATTTCAAGATTATTTTATTAAGCCCCTCAAAATATTTCTTATCTAATCTTATTGGTGTTGTTGAAAACAAAAACAATAATCATGGTAATATATTCATTTTGATTATCGCAATCCTTCCCATTAATGATAGTTGTACATTTTTCCATTTATCCAAATCTTGTCAAATTGTCTTTTCAATTTATGATAATTATCCTCTTTAATTGTTGTGCATCTTGCTGTCAGGTGGATCCCTAAATATATTACCTTCTTTACAATCTGTATATCTAATTTTCCCACCAGTTCTTTTTTTTGTTTTTCAGTATTTTTTTTCACTAACATTTTGGTTTTATCTTTATTAATTTTCAACCCCGCTATCTCACCATATTTTTCTATTTGTTCTATTAATACAGGTCCTGTCTCTAATGGTTCCTCCAAAATAAATACTAAATCGTCTGCGAATGCTTGTAGCTTATATTCTTCCCTCTTAATTTTCATCCCTTTTATGTCATTATTCTGTCTTATATGTCTATTTAATACTTCTAATGCCAGAACAAACAATAGTGGAGATAGGGTACATCCCTGTCTTGTTCCCTGCATAATGTTGATCTTCTCAGTCATATCTCCATTTATCATTACTTTGGCTGATTGCTTATTATAAATTGTTTTGATTACATTTATAAATTTCTCCCCAAAATCCATAGTCTGTAATTGGCTTATCATGAATTGCCAGTTCACATTGTTGAATGCCTTCTGTGTGTCCAGGAGAACACCAATGCCATCTGTTTCTTGGGGTGTGTTTCACAGTATTCTAATGTGTTCAATACAATTCGCATATTGTCTCTGTCTTTTGGGTAAGAAGCCATTTTGATCCGATTGCATAAATTCATTTAAAAACTTTTTAAGTCTTTCCGCCATTATTGATGCAAATATTTTATAGTCCACATTCAGTAGGGAAATCGGCCTGTAGTTCTTTATTTTCTGTGTTTCCGTTTCTTCCTTTGGTATCAGAGTAATAAGAGCTTCGGACCACGAATCTGGTATCTTAGCTTCAGAAAGAAGTTCATTATAAAGTTCCAACATTACATTGCCTAGTACTTCCTGCAATGTCTTATATAGCTCTGCTGGTAGTCCATCCGGTCCTGATGTTTTACCATTTTTTTGTCTGTTGATTGCTTCTATTAATTCCATCATTGTTATTTCCCCTTCTAATAACTTTTTAAATTTCTCCGGCATTTTAGGTATCTCTGTTTCTTCCAAGAATTGTTTTATCCTATCATCTGAAACTGTTTGTTGCTTGTATACGTTCTCATAATATTCCCAAATTATTATTTTTTTCTTCATTTCGATGTTGTAAAATCCCCTCAGCATCTTCCAATTGTTTAATCCATCTCTTCTCTTTCTCCTTTTTAATTTTATATGTCAACCATCTCCCTGGTTTGTTTGCATGCTCAAAAAAGGTTTGCTTAGCTGCCTTTATTTTCATTGCCACTTCTTCATTTTCTAGTAAGTTCATTTTATGTTTGTTCAGTTCCATTAAATTTTTAATCTTTTTGTTTTGTGTATCTTTCTGTAATTCTTTCTCAAGTGTCTTATATTCTTCCTCCAGTTTTCCCTTATTTTGTCTTTTCTATTTGTTCTTTTTCCCCAAATAAGTCATAGCAAGTCCTCTCATGTACGCTTTCGCCATATCCCAAACATTTTGAAGTGAAGTATCTTCTTTTTTTGTTTTCCTTAAAGAAGAAAAGTACTTCTTTTTTCATATATTGCTGAAAATCCTTTTCATTCAATATAGTTTGGTTTAATGTCCATCTTGTTCTCTTTTTTGTCCTTTCCATATTATTGTAACTGGGTTGTGATCCGCCATGTGCTTGTTTCTATGGATACATTTTGTATATTTGTAAATAAATCTGTTGACATCCATGTCATATCAATTCTCGACCAGGACAGGTGTCTGTTAGAATAGAACGTATATTGCTTCTTTTCCGGATATTTTTCTCTCCAAGCATCAAGTATATTTAATTCATCCACCATATTATAGAAGGATTTAGGAAGTGTTCTTCTTAGAGTCTTATTTTTTTTGTTGTATTATAATCCCGCTCAGGCTTTACAATAGCATTAAAATCTCCAATCATATATATGCTTTCATATTCCAGTTCTATTATTTTCTTATGTAATTTTAGATAAAAATTCTCTTGATTTTCATTTGGAGCATAAATCGCTACCAATAATGATTTTTTACAGTTCATAATTACTTCCACCATTAAGATTTGTCCTTCTTCGTCTGAATATATCAATTTAGTTTGTATTGCTTTCTGAATATATAATGCCACACCTCTTTTACTCTGGTCCGCAAGTGAGGTGTATAATTCTCCCAATTTTGGATATTCTAATAAATTTTTATGTTGTTTCCTAATATGAACTTCTTGTAAACAAATTATGTCCATTTTTAGTTTCCCCAGTTTATTTAGTATTCTTTTCCTTTTTATGGTCGAGTTTAATCCATTTATATTTATCAAGATTGTTTTTATCTCTTCTTCCATGATTATTTATTTAAGGTTTTAGCTGATCTCGTCATTCTCATCTCTCTTTGCTCTTTTGCTTCTTTTGCCCTTGCTCCTTCTACCAACGCCCTTTTCTCCTGTTCTTTGCTATACTCACCCCATTGTTTCTCTAGCTGATCTCCTTGATGTCTAACTCCTCTTTCCCCTCTCAGCCTTTCTTCTTCTTGCTGTCCAAAATAGTGATCATAAAAAAGCTCCGCTTTCTCTAATGTGATGCCAGACAAATCTTATTGCATTCTTTGACCAAGTGACAAAATTAGTGGACTAGAGCAATGCTGTGGATATAATTTACTTGGACTTCAGTAAGGCATTTGATAAAGTAGATCATAACCTACTACTTGACAAGATAGAAAAATGTGGGTTAGACAGCATCACCACCAGATGGATCCGTAGCTGGCTGACTGGCCGTACTCAGCATGTGGTCCTCAATGGAACTGCATCTATATGGAGGGAAGTGTGTAGTGAGGTGCCCCAGGGTTCTGTTCTAGGCCCAGTGCTCTTCAACATCTTCATCAACGATTTGGACGAGGGGATAGACGGGGAACTCATCAAATTTGCAGACGACACCAAGCTGGCAGGAATAGCCAACACTCCAGAAGATAGGCTTAAGGTACAGGAGGATCTGAACAAACTGGAACACTGGGCGCTATCTAACAAAATGAAATTCAACGGTGAAAAAAGTAAATTTCTACATTTAGGGAAGAAAAACCAAATGTACGGGTATAGTATAGGTGGTACCTTGCTCAATAGAAGCAACTGTGAGAGGGATCTTGGAGTCCTAGTGGACAATCACTTAGATATGAGCCAGCAGTGTGCGGCAACTGCTAAAAAAGCCAACACAGTATTAGGCTGCATTAACAGAGGGATAGAATCAAGATCACGTGAAGTATTAATACCACTTTACAATGCCTTGGTAAGGCCACACTTGGAATACTGCATCAAAAGTACAGAGAAGAGCAACAAAGATGATTAGGGGGCTGGAGGCTAAAACATATAAGGAATGGTTGCTGGAATTGGGTATGTCTAGTTTAATGAAGAGAAGGACGAAGGAGGACATGATAGCAGTGTTCCAATATCTCAGGGGCTGCCACAAAGAAGAGGAAGTCAAGCTATTCTCCAAAGCGCCTGAAGGCAGGACAAGAAGCAACGGATGGAAACTAATCAAGGAGAGAAGCAACCTATAACTAAGGAGAAACTTCCTGACAGTTAGAACAATTAACCAGTGGAACAACCTGCCTCCAGAAGCGGTGAATGCTCCAACACTGGAAGTTTTTAAGAAGAGACTGGACAGCCATTTGTCTGAAATGGTATATAGGGTTTCCTGCCTGAGCAGGAGGTTGGATTAGATGACCTCCAAGGTCCCTTCCAACATCATCATCATCATCATCATCATCAAAAAACAGATCTGCGAACAATTAGAAGCAAACAAATTCATAACCAGTGGGCAGCACGGGTTTGTTAAAAACAGATCATGCCAAACCAATTTTATTTCATTCTTTGATAAAGTGACTAAACTAGTAGACCAACAAAATGCTGTGGATGTAGTATACTTAGATTTCAGTTAAGGCATTTGATAAAGTAGACCACAACCTACTCCTTGGTAAGCTAGAAAAAGGTGGAATAGACAACATCACCACCAGATGGACCTGTAGCTGGCTGACAAACTGTACTCAACAAATAGTCCTCAATGGCACTACATCCACATGGAGAGAAGTAAGCAGTGGGGTACCACAAGGTTCCGTCTTAGGCTCAGTACTCTTCAACATCTTCATAAATGACTTAGATGAGGGAATTGAAGGGGAACTCTTCAATTTGCAGATGACACCAAACTGACAGCAGTAGCCAACACCCCAGAATACAAACTCAGGATTCAAAAAGATCTTGACAAACTTGAACAACGGGCCCTATCCAACAAAATAAGTTTCAATGTGGAGAAAAACAAAGTTTTACATTTAGGCAGGTACAAGTACAGACCTGGCTCAAAAACAGTAACTGTGCGAGGGACCTTGGAGTCCTAGTGGACGATCACTTGACCATGAGCCAGCAGTGTGCAGCAGCAACCAAAAAAGCTAATACAATCCTGGGTTGTATAAACAAAGGCACAAAATCAAGATCATGCGAAGTATTAGTACCACTTTATAAAATCCTAGTAAGACCGCATCTGGAATACTGCAGCCAATTTTGTTCACCATATCACAAAAAAGATGTTGAGACTTTGGAAAAAATTCAGAGAAGAGCAACTAAGATGATCAAAGGTCTGGAGACTACAACATACGAAGAACTGCTGCAGGACTTGGGTTTGGCTAGTCCAGGGATAGGCAACCTTGGCTCTTTTATGACTTGTGGACTTCAACTCCCAGAATTCCTGAGCCAGTATTGCTCAGCTTGGAAACCTCTCCCTTTCCCCTCAGCATGGCTGGCTCAGGAATTCTGGGAGTTGAAGTCCACGAGTCATAAAAGAGCCAAGGTTGCCTATCCCTGGGGTAGTCTAAAGAAAATAAGAAATAGGGCATGATAGCAGTATTCCAGTATCTGAGGGGCTGCCACAAGGAAAGGTGGGCACGTTGTTCACCAGAGCACCAGAGAGAAGTATGAGAAACAATGGTTGGAAACTGATCAAAGAGAGAAGCAACTTGGAATTAAGGAGAAACTTCCTGACAGTGAAGACAATTAACCAGTGGAACAGCTTGCCTTCAGAAATCGCGGATGCTCCTTCCCGTCTGAGATGGTATAGGTTCTTCTGCTTGAGCAGAGAACTGGACTAGAAGACATCCAAGGTCCCTTCCAGCTCTATTCTATTCTATTCTATTCTATTCTATTCTATTCTATTCTATTCTATTCTATTCTATTCTATTCTATTCTATTCTATTCTATTCTATTCTACTTTGAAAGGCACTTATGTACTAATGATGATCATTTTATTGCCAAGGCATATAAACTGTTCTTGAAAATGAACCAGGAGGATGAATATGCTAAAGAATATGTGATTAAATGGACAAAAATTGTCTATATTATGCTCAATCTATGGAAAAAATCTGGATTAATGGATCAAAATTTTCACTGAACAATAATTTGACAGAACTGTTTTTTATAAAAAGATGTATTCTTGGTATTTAACTCCTGAGAAATTGTCAAAGATGTATAAGCAAAGGTATCTGATCTTCCCTTATACAACTTTGTGTATGTGCTGAAATGTAATCAATATGAAAATACTTTTTATAATCTTTGGTGGACATCTAAAACTGCCAAGAAATGTTGGCATAAGGTATTTTTGATTGCAAAAATACTAAAAATGGATGTAAAATTGAATCCAGAAACATTCCTTTTAGATATTATCTAGTTATCAATTAATCAAATTGAAGGAAAATATGGGATTCTATTTATACATAGTAATAATGGAGAGACTTGCACAGAGGTGGAAAAATATACAAATTTCCATAACTGAAGAATGGATTGTGAAATTAATGGAATTTGTAGAAACGACAAACTAAATACTTTGATGAAAGCCTATCTAGCTTTGTTTCTCCTTAGAGAACACTTTCAGACTTCTTTGAGAAAAATGTTTTGTTCTTAGGCTTCAATGATTAGATCTGCTATGATTACAAAAATATTGTGTATTTATCTTATTGTTAGAAACCTACATTATATATTCTTTTATATATTAAAACAAAGACATTATACTGCTATATAATTTTGCTATTTTGATTGCTTAATTTGATATTTTTATATGATGTTTATGTTTTGTTTGAACAGAGTAAGGAGTTATTTTACTATATATTTGTATGAACTATTTTCTTTAGTTTTTTTTCTTTTCAATTTTTAACTTTTTCCTCGTTTTGATCCCCTCTCCCTAATTTTTCCTTTTCTGTTTATTATATCAGGGAGGGAGGGAGGGAGGGAGGAAGTAAAGAAATGGATGGATGGATGGATGGATGGATGGATGGAAGGAAGGAAGGAAGGAAGGAAGGAAGGAAGGAAGGAAGGAAGGAAGGAAGGAAGATTTCTCCAGTGAAACTCAATGGGGAAACTGTCAGGAAGTCAGAAGTTGCTCTTGCTCCCTCTGCATTTTTGCCACCTGTGGTCATTCTGTTTTGGTCAGGAAGTATCTTTGAAAAGATGATCTAATGGGGCATAGGATGTCTATGGTTCTGACATGCCAGATAAAAGAAGTGACTGATCTAGGAAAAGGGTGGGGTAATAAAAATAACATCTGTTGTGGTAACAAAAGACTCCAGATGCAAATAAGAAGCATAGGATTAAAGAATTTAGTTAAGGTTTTGAATGGACAATCCATCAGCATAATGTTCAATTAGCAAGCCCTTACCAATAGTCAATGAGAATCTAAAGAAGTAGCAAAATATTCCTATTGTTTTTATTATTTAGCGTACATTAGAACATGACAGAAGTAAACATACACAGTCTACATAAAAAAAAACCTTCTATGGGGGTATTGCAGTGGTGTCACAATTGGATGTCCAATTCAGCTATCCAAGCAATCGCCTCTGGTGTTGCTTCGTGCAAATCTTCTAGGGAACCAGAGAATGCACGACGTGGGCAATCTTGCACAATAATTTGCATATCAACACCACAATTGCAACAAGGGGAATCTTTCCCTCCCCACTGATACAGAGCAGAAGCACGTCTTCCAAATATCATAACTAATTCTGTTCAATTCTGACCACACAAAGCGAGGCAGGTCAAAACCATGTGGTTTGGTAAGAGGGATCACTAATGGTCAGGCCACAAGAATATACCTTGGACCATTCCTCTCTCCAGGCATTCTCAGGTTTAAACTGGTTAGGTGTTAAATAAATAGTTGTTTTCCAGGCTGGCCTACAATTTCAATCTTGTGATGGGTTGCACATTGTCCTAGTGAATAGGGAGGGTCTTGTTGTTCAGCATCCTTGACCATAACTGAATGAGAGCTTGTTGTCTTCCCAATGTGGGGTGGTATGATATTGCTAAGTACTGGTGACCAGTACACAGGAATGGGATGCAATATGCCAGAGATGATAAGCATTGTCTGGCAGAGTTGGGTATCGAACATTTTGGTGTAAGCGCTGTTAAGTCACATGCTGACACAATATTCAGCTGTGGAATAAACCAAAGCTAACACTGTTGTCCATAGGGTGTTAGCATCAGCACCCCAGGATGTTCCAGTCAATCTGTTCAATAAATTGTTGCAGCTTTTGAATTTTGCAGCTGTTTTTTCAGGTGTTGATGGAAGGTTAGTGATCTGTCCAGTTTTCCCCCCGGGTTACTTCAGAGAGTTATTACATTATAAAATACGGTTCCGGAACTTCACTGAAGGCTGGTAATTTGTGTACCTATTGGTGAGGTGGAATGTGGCTATTTCTAATTTTGTTAGGCTTGGTTGGAGTGGCCATTTTTTGAAGTAGTAATTCATCTTTGGAGAGGATATCCTCTGCATCACTGAAATTGGTGTTATCTATTTTGGATAGACTATCTTCTTTGGACTATCTATTCCTATCTATGATATGAAGATGTGTAACTGCCTTCAAATGATGAAAAAGTGTCTTCTTAGACTTAGCACGATGAAGTTTCTTATAACTAATTCTTGTAACTTATTGCAGCTAGAACTTTAGCCCCTCCCAAAGTGGAGAATTAGACTATTCTATTATTTGAAAACCTTTCCTCTTTCGAATCATTTTTTTATTTTTTTCATGCCTCTTGACATATTTATTTAAGCTTAAACATTATTTAAAAGTTTTAAGTCTCACTAAGGTGGTGGATTTAACATTTGTGTTTATGCTTAAGTATTTAACATTCTTAAGTGAATTTTCATACAGAAGGAATTAGCAAGATTTGGTATTAAGTTTTTTTCTTATTGAAATCAATATGCTTGTCAGTGATTAGTTTCTAAGGTATCTATTTTATCAAATCATAAACCACATCATTTTGTATTGTTTTCATTATTTTTACTTGACATAACCAGTTTGCCTACTATTTCAATGTATTTTAAATTGCTTTTTCTTTCTTTTCATTCAACTTACATCACTGGTTATTCTCCACTGAAGAATAAAGCCTTTGTAATTGAAAGGAAAATACTCTCTGAACTCTGTTATCCTATTAAAATAATTGGGAATTCTTATCTAATTAAACAAAAACAATAGTAGTAAACATGCTTGCTTTATTCTGACCCCCCCCCCCCCGATTGGCATGTTTGTTACTTTTGTATCAATAATTTTGGATTCTTTGAAAGTTTACTTAGATTTTGTCAGTTTTGCATTTTGTGCCTATTTTTCAGGTGTGATAGCTGGCAATATAATTGTAAACAAGATAATATGCAAAAATAAAAAATGGGGCTGTATCATGGTCAGATTCTGGAAATGGAGTCTGTGAAAATGGGCCTGACAGCTACAAAAAAGGATACTCAGGAGGCCGCTCTTACTCAACCTAAAGAGCATATATTTAAAGCAATTTTTTATTCACTCACCCAATCCACTATAAGGATTTTGTTCACGTTCAGTCTCTGCTGGAGAAGTTTGGCAGAAATGGCTACAGAATTAAAATAGCAAAAACCCCTAAAAGGAAATGGAATTTATAAATGAAAGTATGAAATTCTGAATACAAGTTTCAAAAGTGTTCCAATGGTAACAATAGTTTTACAATTTTGTCTGTTACTATTCAAAATGTAGGTATACAGATCTATTTCCTTGCACACCATTAATTAAATTATACAATTACATTTTATACATTAAAAATACCAACAATCAAACCACTTTTGGTCAATATGGCAAATTATTATTTTAAAACCCAACAACACTTAAATGATTGAAAGTTTAAATCTTTACAGAATCCTGCTTTCATCCACAACTGTTTGGTGGCAGCTATAATTTACAAAATATTATTTTCAGTAACCAAAAACCACAGCAGTTAAGAAATCAACACAGAAATGCTGCCAGAAAGGCAAAGCTAAGTTTTCATGCTGTCTTTATTTATATCTTTATCTCCGAAACCAACTGAAAAAATTGTTTAAATATTTGGCATTTTTGAAGGGGTGAAATGGATGCTTTAAACTTCTACAGGCTTATGGCACCCATTTTACCCTTAACCCCACCCTAAGCTCTCCAACTGCTAAAACAAAAGGCTCCCCCCATTCAAAGGCTGTTCTGGAAGATTACAAACAGCCAATACATTGCCCAGCTAAGTGAAAATTCCCAGTCCAAGTACAGTCACATACTTACATAGGGGTACTTTCTTCTGCATGGTGACCAGGAGGTCGAACTACAGCAAATCCATTCTATCAAATGGAAGCCAAACAAAAAACAAAAACAAAAACAAAAAACAAAACCCAATTTGAAAGATTAGACGCTAAAAACCCATATATATTTCAAGCATGTAAAATTTCTATAGCAAAGTTACTGGATTGTTTCCCAAGTATTCTGTTTTTATATTAGTCAGATACAGTTGGTCCTCAATTTATGACAATTGAGCCCAGAACTTTGGTCATTAAGCCACTGTGGTCATAAGCTGAGTCACCATGTGACCAGACTTGATTTTATAGCCATTTTTATGATAGTTGTTAAGCAAGTCACCATTGTTGTTAAGTGAATTAGAGTTAGAAACTTGAGTCCAGCTTATCCAGTTTATCCAAAGGGCATTTTTTTTGCTAGAAAATGGCAAAAAAGTTGCAAAATGTAATCATGTGGCCCTGTGCAACCAGTTGTAAATGCAAACCAGTTGCCAAGTGCCTGAAATGCTATGGGGGTTGGTGCAACATCCTTAACTTAGAGGGCAGGTTAAGTAAATTTTTCCAAAGCTATTGTAATTTTTTAAACTGTGGTTAGGTGACTAGTTATAAGTTGAGGACTATTCAGGGGAGGAACCCATACTGGTATTCACATCAAACCATGAAATAAGCTGCCATAATTGTCTCACAAGTGCTTTTTTCTTCAAAAGCAACTGGATTATTTTTCTTTGAGAAATAAGAATAAAACATTTCACTTCTCATCCAAGAATCATCAGTTCTGGTGGTTGAGGAGGGTGTGATGATGGAAGAATGGAAGGATAGGTTCTGATAGGATGTGGGGAGTGGGATGGAAGGATTGTATTTCTTTGCAGTCATCTGGTTGTTTCATCTCATCTTTCTCTGAGAACTGTTGAGGTCACTTGGGAGTTTATCTGTGCCCTTAGGGTCACCTGAAACAGGGTGCAATTGATTGTGGAATCTTCTTGGAACTGCTGCAAGGGCTGCATTGTAAACTGGAAATAGGTGATGTCTTATTCCTTCCCCTCTGTTGAGGGAAGAGTGTTCAGTTGTAACATAAATGATTATTTTACCCCTTTTTCAAACCAATGGTCCTCTCTATCCAAAATGTGGACTTCGCTGTCTTCAAAAGAGTGACCTTTGTCTTTCAAATGCAGATGGACTGCTGAATATTGTCCTGATGGGTTTGATCTCATATGTTGTGCCATGCACTTGTGAAGTGGTTTTGTTTCATCAATGTACAGGTCTACACATGTCTCACTACATTGTGTTGCATATATCACATTGCTGTTTTGTGTCTGGGTGTTTTATCCTTGGGGTGGACAGACTTCTGCCTTAGTTATTCTTGGGTTTAAAGTGTACATGTATGAGGGTGAAGGTTCGTTCTCTGAGCTTGTGGGTTGGTTTCTGAATGTTTCATTACCAGGCTAGGTAACATCTTCAGTGGAGTTTGGAGGATGTCAGTGTCATTGTTCTGTTTATAAAAGCTTCAGGTGTGGGTGTATCAAGTGAAGGTCTTGTGATGGGTCAGGTATGAGTCATCAGTGAAAGGCTTGTGATGAGTCTTGTGATAGGGAGGTTACATCAGATAAGGGTCATTGGGAGGTGAATTGCTGGTGGGAGGGGGACTTGCGTGGGTTGGTTGATGGTTGGTGCTGTCTCTGGTTGGCTGTGTGGTTCATTTGGAATCTGAGGGGTTCGTAGGCTCGTTGTAGGTCGATGTGTCTGTTGATGGAATTACTTGTGGAGTGCCAGGCCTCAATGAACTCATGAGCGTGGTGGGTGATAGCGTGGCCGATTTTAGTGTTGCTCCAATTGAACTGGTGGTTTTTTTTGTGTCGGTGTGGGTAGAGATTAAGGCAGTGATGGCGAACCTTTTAGAGACTGAGTGCCCAAACTGCAACCTAAAACCCACTTATGCATTGTTGAGTGCCGGGTGGGTGTGGCCCATTGGCTGGGTGTGGCCCATTGGCTGGGCATGGCCAATTGGGTGGGCATGGCTGCAGTGGTAACAGCAGACTGGGTGGGACTAAAAAGTTCAATCAATCAATTCCAACTTTGCAAGATCCTTTTTTTCCCCACAAGAAGTTGAAATTAACTGATTGAACCTTTTTTTTTTTGCGCACGGCGGCAGAGGCCTAAAGCGAAAAAGTTTTATAAAACCCAGCTGAAGGCCTAGGACTGGGGCGACGGCGCGCATGCCCACAGAGAGGGCTCTGAGTGCCGCCTCTGGCACCTGTGCCATAGGTTCGCCACCACTGGATTAAGGATTTGGAATTGTGGCATTTGATTGCTAGCCAGTGTTCATGGATCTTGGTTTTTAACTAATGTGATGTTTGTCCCACATATAATTGGTTGCAATTGTTACAGTCTATTTTGTAGATTACATTGTTTCTTTCATCCTTCTGTATCTTGTCTTTGGTTCTTGATAATTCCTGGCAGAGTGTGGCTGTGGGTTTGTGGGCTATTGTTATTCCTAGGGGTTGGAGAATTCTGGCTGTCATTTCTGACACTCCTTTTATGTATGGTAGGGTTGTTTTGTGTGGTGGTCAGCTGCGTGGTGTGTTGTGGTTTGGGTGCTGTGTGTTGGAATGCGAAGTTTTTTGGATTACAGAAAAAGACATCAAGCAGCCATTTCTCTTCTGCTTTTCTTAGTGTTGTGGTGCTGCAGTGTATCTTGGCCCTTCTGAAGAGGGTCTAGATGCAGCTCCTTTTGTGTGCAGTAGGATGGTTGCTTGTGAAACTGAGGATCTGGTCCGTGTACATAGGTTTGAAGTAGATGCAGGTTTCTAGTTCTCCATTGTCCAGTCTCCTTATGTCGATGTTGAGGAATGGGAGTTTGTTGTGTTTCCTCTTCACGTGTAAACTTGATCCTTGGGAATATGTTATTAAACAGGTGGTGTGTTTCTTCAATTTGGGAGCATTTGATGATGACGAAGGTCTTATCAACTTAGCATGTTCAGAATTTTGGTTGGCTGGTGGGTAGAGCTATGGATTCAAGTCATTGCATGACTGCTTCTGCTATTAGGCCTGATATGGGTGATCCCATCAGGATACCTTGTACTTGCTTGTATATTTTTTCATTAAACTTGAAGTATGTGTTGAGGCATAGATCCAAGAGTTTCATGATGGTTTCTGTGGACATGAAATGTTCCGTGGTGGCGTCATCCTTCTGGGTATGTTGTTTAGTGAGTAGGTGGTGAATGATTTTTTTAGCCAGGAGAATGTCAATTGAGGTGAACAGGGCGTTGATGTTGAAGGATACAATACTTTCTTCCTTATTGATCTTGGTGTGTTTGATGCATTGGAGAAATTATTCTGGGGAGTTTATTGAGTCATTGACCAGGTGTCCGAGTTTTCTCTGCATGGTTTTTGCTAGTTTGTATATTGGTGTTCAGGTAGAGATACAATTGGGCATAATGGGATCCCGTTCTTGTATATTTTGGGGAGTCCGTAGACCCCTGGGTGTGGAGGAATCTTGTGGTTTCATGTGCTTTCTCTGTAGTGGTGTTAGCTGTTTTTCTTTTTCCATTTTTCTTAGCGTATTTTTTATTTTGTTCTCTAGCTGTTTTGTAGGATCATTGTAGATTATTTGGTAGGCGTTGGTGTCATTGAGATGATTTTCAGCTTTGCAGATGTAGTCATCTTTGTCCATTACTACCGTCAGTCTGCTTTTGTCTGCAAGTAGGATGACAATGCTTTCAACTTGTATATGTATGTTGTGTTGGTGTATGTTGTGTTGGTTGAAAATCATCTTGAGCTTTTCAGATATTCCTGCTACATATGGAATAACAATGTTGCTATGTTTGTTGTTCTCTTCTTTGTCTGTAATGGAGGAGCTCTTGCTGGGTCTTTTTTTTTAGGATTTGATGAAGGCCCAGTTAGGTTCTGAGGGATTCCTTGATGCCTTTTAGTTCTTTTTCTTTTCCCCCTTTACTGGTAGGTACAGTAGTGGCCAAAATTGTGGAAACCTTTTGGGAAAAGTGTACATTTGAGGTTTGATGGCTAATAACACCACTTTGTTTGGAGTAGTACCATAAAATTATATATCAATGGAAAGTTAATTTAATCAAGAATGTAATGCAATAACTTTTATGATTTGCTATTAGAATAGCAGTTATAAAGAAGAAAAGTGAAACACTTAGAAAAAACGAGATATACAAAAATTATCACCATAGAAAAAATGAGATATACAAAAATTATCACCACAGAAAAAATGAGATATACAAAAATTATCACCATGTCAGTTAATACTTAGCTGGGTAGCCTTTAGCATGAATTACGCTTTACAACGTCTTCCCATGGAGTGAACCAAGTCCTTTAGTTCTGCAGGTGTTATAATGTGAAACCAAGATTGAATGATTGCTTCTATTAACTGGGTTTTATTGCTGGGTCGCTTCTGACTAACAGGTTTCTTTAGTCGGCTCCATAGATTTTCAATTGGGTTAAGGTCTGGGCTATTCCCAGGCCATTCCAGCAATGGAATATGATTATCTTGAAACCACTTTTTGCACACAGCAGCAATATGACATTGAGCTGAATCCTGTTGAAATATAAATGCTTCATTGTCTTGGAAAAGATCAGGCGCAGAAGGCTTCAGTTTGGGCTCAAGTATTTCATTAATGTATTTTTGGCCATTTATATTCACACAAATCACACAAATTCTGCCCACACCTTTTGATATCATACAACCCCAGATCATAACATTGACTGGGTGTTTGTAATGTATGTAATGCAATCAGGATGCAAATGTTCTCCGATTCTTCTCCTTACGTATTTTATGCCATCACTACCAAACAGGGAGATCTTGGTCTCATCACTTCAAATAACATTATCCCATTGTTCCTCTGTCCAGGTAACATGGGTTTTAGCCCAGTTTAGTCTTTTCAACCTTTGAGAGATAAAAGTGGCTTTTTTTGTGGAATTCTAGATTTTAGGCCAAATTCCTGCAAGTCTGTGCCGAACAGTCCTTGCACTCAACTTCACATTGCATTGCGCCATTTAATCTTGTATACACCCAGATGCTTTTCTTCTATCACGTAGGCACAGTTTTAATTCTTCTATCATCACTTGCTGTTATGCACCTTTTCCTGCCTTTACCAGTGTGGTTTTGTAGTGACTTGAGTCTCCTTATACCTCTCCAAAAACTTAGAAATGCCACCTTTGGTTAAGTTTCCACCAATTTTTCTTCTAATTTCTTTATAACTGTAGCCTTGTTCACTTAATACTACTATTTTACATCGCTTTCTGGGCGACCAGTCAATTCTTTACTCCATTACTATAATTTTATTACGTTTTACAAGCTCACTAAATGAAAGAGCACAAAAAAACCCAACCAACTTGATAGTGATCACATAACACACTGACAAATGTCCTTTTCTCAGCTTCAATACATGACATCAATAACTGAATCCTATTGTGATCTGATTGGCTCATTGCCAAAACAGGATGACACCTGATTGGCTCTCTAAACACTCATGCTCACTGGCTACAATCAGATGAAGGAAAGCTACCTGATTTCAACCTAAGCAAGTTTTGCTTCCTTTTTCTGGTTATTTGGCTATAACCTTTCATAGAATACAGAATATTGAACAAACTTTGTTGCATTACATTCTTGATTAAATTATCTTTCCATTTATATATAATGTTATGGTATTAGTCCAAAAAAAGTGGTGTTATTAGCCATCAAAGCTCAAATGTACACTTTTCCCAAAAGGTTTCTACAATTTTGGCTAGTACTGTAAACTTTCAGCCCGGTGGTTTAGGGTTCTGAACACTCATATTTTGTGCTCTAGTGGGTGGTGAGAATCAAAATGTAAATACTAATCTCTGTGCATGTGTTTTCTGTAAACTTCACTGTTAAGGTTTCTGTCTTCCTTAATGTGCACTGCACAGTCCAGGAAAGCCAGATGATTTCCTTAACATCTTCCCACGTGAACTTAATGTATTTGTCCACAGTGTTGATGTGTTTGGTGAAGGCTTCTGCTTCCTGTATTCTATTATTGACTCAAGTATTATCCACATACCTATACCAATGAGTGGGTGGAAATCCTGTGAAGGAGTTGTGCTTTGGTTTCTACCTCTTCCATGTAGAGACTGGCAACAATGGGGGACACAGGTGAACGCATGGCACAGCCATATTTTTGTCTGTATAAACCTTCATTGTATTTAAAATAGGTAGTGGTCAGACAGAGATCCAACATGGTACATACTGTATGTGGTCTGGGCTGAGGTTAGTTCTGTTGCTAATGTGGTGTTTTGTAGAAGATGTTTCTTCACTACCATGACAGCTTCAGTTGTTGGAATGCAAGTGAAAAGTGAAGTTATATCATAAGAAACCATAGTTTCATCTGGATCCAATGTTAGTTTTCAAATCTTGCTGACAAAGTCCTATGAATTGTTGATGTGGTGTTGCCAATCAAAGGGGCTAATAAGGTGTTTAAATGTTTCATAATGTTATAGGTGACGGAATTGATGCTGCTGACAGTTGGTCTAAGTGCATGCCCTCTTTGTGGATTTTGGGGAGTCCATATATGCATGGAGTGGCTTCCCCAGGGTAAAGGTAATTGTATTGTGGTTTGTCAATTGCATTGTCCTTCAGTAGTAGTTGCAGGAAATCAATTATCTTTTTTTTATAACTGCTGGTAGGATCTCTATTCAGAGTCTCATACTGTATGTAGTAGTATCCTTTAGAAAAGTGTCCATCTTGACATCTGTGCTCAGGATAACTGTGCATCTTCCTTTATCAGCTGCCAAGTTGGTGATGTTTGGGTTTCTTCCTAGGGATGTCACTACTCTCCTTTCTGGAATTATGAGGTTGGAGGGGGGTGTTTTGGCACTGGAGAGGGCTGCAAATACCTTCATCCTTAATTGTTCTGTCTCTGGTTCTGTCAGTTTATTGTTCCTGATGGCTGACTCTGTGGCTGTGATGAGATCTACAATTGGTAGCTGTTCTGGTGTACTGTAAAATTTAGTCCTTTGAATAAAACATTATTTTCTGTTTGAGTAAACTCTCTGCCAGACAGATTTCTCACCCATCAGTCAGTTCTTTGAGACATGTCATTGTTCTCTTTCATCTGGATTGATTCTTCTGTTTTATGTGCTTTTTCTTGTCAAAACTGTAGGGTAGAAAATTTGCCTTTCTGTCTTTCTTGGCTCTTATTATGTTGTGTTGGTTGTGCCTTCTTCATAAATTCTGTAACCTCCTCCAATACTTCTGTTGGAAGAAGTGACTTCAGCTTTTGACGTTTGTGTTCCATTTTCTCTTTCAAAATATCAATTGTAAAATTAACTGTAGAACACTGTTGAACATAGGCGCAGACTGATGGGGATGAGTCTGTGTTATCTGCATCTCAAACTGTCTGTGTTGTCTGCATCTCAAGCTGTAGCATCATGAAGAGTCTGTGTTGTCTCCACCTCAAATTGAAGGTCTCTATCTCCAGTTTACAATGCAGCTCTTGCAGCAGTTCCAAGAAGATTCCACAAACAACTGCACCTTGTTTCAGGTGACCCTGAGGGCACAAATAAACCCCCAGGTGGCCTTAACAGTTCTCAGAGAATGCTAACGACCAGATGACTGCAAAGAAATATAATCCTTTCATCCCTCCACCATGCAGTTTTAACTATTATTACCTATCCTTCCATCCCCTCACCATCAGAATTGATGAAGTTTCTTGGATGAGAAGCGAAACATTTTCTTCTTCCTCAAAGAAAAAATAGTCCAGTTGCCTTTTGAAGGAAAAAGCACCTTTGAGACAACTATGATCTGGATGACATCAACACTGCCATAATAGTAGTGTTAGTTCACCCGCTTTCTTTTTGCGGAAAAGAAATCTGTCCCATCAGCCTAATCTTTTCAGCTGGACTAATGTTATATTAGATTATATTTAGATTAAAAGAGCTTACACTCCTAAATAGATATATAATAATGGTTAAATAAATATATGTGGAACCTTAATATTTATTTCTACATCTTCTTCAAGGAGAGCAAGAATGTGATACAAATGCAAGTAGTGTGAGCTAGAGGTGCTCTGGGAATTGCAAAATGGAGGCAGGAATCATTGACCTTCCTGTCCCTTTCATAACTGAACTGACTCCTCATTGTGCCAGAATGAGGTAAGCTTGCCAATACATATGCTAGGCAAATGGTAAAAATAATATTGTTAGACAAACTGGGGGAGCCTGGGAGCTGATACAAAGCCATAAAAGAACTACAAAAGGCTTTCTTTTATTCAAAACATAAAATGGGCATGTGTCACATATCTAAAAAGGAAACTACCAGTTTTAGTGAATCCAGTGGCCATTTTAAAAAAGACTGGAAATTAATAATGTTTCTGAGGTGGAAGTCAGCCTCTGAAAGAAAATTAATGTCTGGATAAAATGTTCTCTGTTTTGAAAGGGTTGAAGTAATCAGAAATGCTGCCTTAAAAATCAAGACACAAAGGATTGAAGAGTCATATGAGCTGAGATACACAAATCAAAAGATACAATGTGAAGTCAAGAAATTGCACAGCTTTTAATACAATGTCCTAAACCTAGATGAGTAAAGATGGTAAATCCTGAACAGAGCACTATGAAGACTCACCTTGTCTTCTCTGGGAAGAAAAGACAGGGTTAGTCTTCATAATCAGGAGCAACAGTTTGGACATTTGAGGTGTTTCATAACAGCAAAGCTTGATTGTCTCTGAACAAAAAGAGGGAGTACCTTTACAAACCACAGCCATTTTGACTTGAGGAGCTTTAGAAAACACTATATCTTATGTCTAATGAAGTTACGGATCAGTTATCGATATCATGGCTCAGTGAATTATGGGAAAAAATAGAAGAACTTTCTGGGTCATTTATGGAAGAACTCTGTTAAGGTGTTGCCCACATGCACCTTCTATAGTACTTCGGATATTAATTATTGTATTTGAAGGCAAGTTAGTGTAAGATAACAGAGAATGCTCATTCGGCATACAAGATTATACTCGGCACTCTAGAGATGAACTAGAGACTTTTGATGACAAAATAATACGAAAATTGGACCACACACAGTTCTCTATAACAACTATAACAGTTTCTGTCAGAATTTGACAAGAAAATGTTCAGTAGTCACCATCTTGAATCCAAACCTACAGGTAAGTGGAAGGTGCTGACTCACTCAGATGCCAGAGAAAAGTACACATCTTGATTGCTCTCCTCTGGACTTGCTCCACTTTGTCAATGTTCTTTGTCAATGTAAAACATGGTGCTGCAAATATTTTAGGTGTGGTCTCTCTACCATAGAATAAAGAGGAATAATGGCTTATCTTGATTTCTGTTGGAACCTACGATTTCATTTAGGTTTTTTTTTTTGCAACTGCACCATACTATTGGCTCAGATTTAGTTTGTGATCTCCCACATTGCTGAGTCTTTTATATGCACTGCTGCCCATTACAGTCCCTCCCTCCCCCAGTTTGGATGACACTGTCTTTAGTAAGTAATTAATTAATTGGCCACACATCTTATCACAGGCATCTTACAACACACACACACACACACACACACATGCTCTATACACTATACACATACACTATATATAGTAAAAGGTAAAAGAGTCCCTGTGGATTTTATTCTGCTAGCTGTTGCAGACTATAGGGAGCGGTGCTCATCTCCATTTCAAGGTCATGGAGCCAGTGCTGTCCAAAGACATTTCTGTGGTCATGTCACCAGTGTGATGCCATAGAGTGCTGTTACCTCCCCCTCCCCACATAGATACAGAAACACATATACATACACACACACACACACACACACACACACACACAGATGTATAAGTGTTATGTATCTATGTATATGTGTGGGGGGAAGATAACAGCACTCTATGACATATGCTGGCGACATGACGGAGAAATGTCTTTGGACAGCGTTGGCTAAATGACCTTGAAATGGATATGAGCACCTCTCCCTATAGTTTGCAACAACTAGCAGAGTAAAATGTATGTGTATAGTGTATGTGTATAGTGTATAGAATGTAGGTGTTTGTGTATGTGTGTGTGTATGTATATTGTAAACTGCCCAGAGTTACCCTGGGTGGAAGCAGAGGGAGAGGTGGAATCTGTTGTTAATCGATCTATCACTTCCATTGCAATGTTCCCCCATTGAGGCCCTCAAGCTAACTGGCAGCGACAGGTCTTTAATTCTTACGAAAGGTCAGGAGGTTTGGGGCCGACCTCACACTGGGGGGGGGGAGATGTTCCACAGAGCAGGAGCAACGGCAGAGAATACCCTTCTCTGGACCTTGCTAGCCACAATAATTGGGCGATGGGGCACAGAGCATGCCTCCTCTGCCGGCAAAGGTGGGATAGGCCAATCCCAGTGGGATGAGACGGTCCCTCAAGTAGCCTGGACCCATGCCAGAAAGGGCTTTAAAAGTGATTATCAACATCTTGAATTGCACCCGGAAGCAGATTGGCAACCAATGCAACTTATGGAACAGTGGTGTTACATGGGCCATTCTTTGGGCCCAAGGAACTATCTGTGCTGGTGCAGTATGCTGTGGCTTCCATGTTGAGCACATTAGAATAGTCCAACTGTGAGATAACTAGGACTTGAATGACTGAGCTATATAGATGACAGCTGCACTAGTTGATGTGCTC
Organism: Protobothrops mucrosquamatus; assembly: GCF_001527695.2. NCBI lineage: Eukaryota > Metazoa > Chordata > Lepidosauria > Squamata > Viperidae > Protobothrops > Protobothrops mucrosquamatus. The sequence continues at coordinate 973,042 of NW_015386387.1, read as the reverse complement.
AAAAGCTTACCCATATGTAAACTAAATACAATACATTTTCCTATATTCTAGATCAGTGGTGGTGAACCTTTTAGAGATCGAGTGCCCAAACTGCAACCCAAAACCCACTTATGTATAACTGGGTAGGTGTGGCTGTGGTGGTCATGGCAAACTGGGTGGGTATGACCAAGGTGGGTGTGGTCACCTTGATGTTGCTCATGGGGAGGGACGCCTGTGGAGGCCAGGCAGGGTTGGGGAAGATCCAGGGGATCTCTGGCAGGTGGGGCGGTGGGCAAGGTGAAGCAAGGCGAGGCAGGGTGGGGGTGCCACTGTCGCAGGGCAAGGCAAGGCAGGGGCCAGGATGGCCGCTGCCTGACACCATTGGCCCCCATACACAGAGGCCAACGAGCGCATGGGGGCCGACAGTGTCCGTCAGCATACACAGCCTGCTAGCCCCTCGACCGGCACACTCTGGGGTTCCGCAGCCCACCACCAACAATTCAGAGAAGCCGCCTCTGAGCTGGATGGCTGGCCGACAGCTGAGGAGGCGATGCAGTGGGTCGTGCCCGGGAAAAGGAGAGCATGCGAGACCAGGAGGGATGGGATGGGGGGGGACCAGCCATGCTGGGATGCATCTGGCCACGTGGGACCTTGGTGAGTTAGCGGGCGGCTGGTTGAAGAGGGACGGATGCCATCTCTGGGGCATGGTGCGCATGCCCACAGAGAAGGCTCTGAGTGCCACCTCTGGCACGCGTACCATAGGTTCACCACCACTGTTCTAGATAGTACCAATTTAGACATACTGAAACCTTTGGTAAAACTCTTTATGAATGAAAACAGGCAGGATGTTTCTAGAGGACTTTTCTTAAAGTCCTCTTGTGGACAGTAATATAATGAACAGCAGGAATAAATTGATAGCTCTTGCTTTATTGAAAGGAAAATTTTGAAGGATGACTTATTCTCAATTTAAAAGATTTCAGTTGTCCTTGATGCTCTCTGAGCTTGGTTATTTTCTTGCAGACATTTCTTTACCAAACTAGGTAACATCATCAGTTTGTAGGGAGTGGAATTTGCTCTCATTTTATAATCTAATGGCAGGCAAGTGTTGCAGACCTTCTCTGCAGGCTATGCACAAGAAAAGTTAATGTGGAAACTGGTAGGGAAGGTAAATCTCCCCCCCCCCCATCTACACTCACATGCACCATACACTTATTCTCCCTTTTGCATGCTCGCACTCACTGGTGCCTTCCTTCCCTGGGTCTCCCTGCACTCACAGACACATGCACCCTGCACCATTTTTCCTGGTCTCCCTTTGCTCACACACATGCACTCCGCATTCTCTTTTTCCAGCCTGCCTAAGCTCGCACTGCATTCCAGCACCATAAACTTGCACACAGCCTGCACTGGGCCTCCCCCAACCCCTGGTAACACCTCACACTCCTTATCTGAGATTTCCTCTACTTCCTGCATAACAACTGATGTGTCTTGTGATTATCATGACAACTGGGACGGCCTGGATTTCTATTGCTAAACAATGTGACATTACCCTTTACAATTGCTTGACTTAGTGATGGCAATGCCAGTCCCATTTGCTCTTATAATTTGAGGACTTCTTGTTTGTTCACATAAATTACTAGGAGGTAAACTTGACTAAAGATGACTTAATTTTTATGAGAAACCTAAATATTCAGAAGTGGCATGCACTTGAATATTACATGCTGTTATATCCTCTCTATGGATATGGCTTACTGATTACTATGAGAAACAGATTTCTAGAAAAGATGTGACATTAACATATATGCATGTAAATCTCAGTTGGGAGGAGGTCCCTTTAGAATAATGAAAGTTAGATAAATTTTGCAGTGAATTCAGAATTATATTGGCAAGTAATGCAGCTTATGGAACTTTGTATCATAGAGGGCTATTGACCTGTTCCATCTATAACTATATTGTCTAATAATTTTTCAAAAATATACTACAGTAGTCAAGCCCTGAGATTAAGGAGCAGGAGCAAGAGTTATATATGTGTTATAAAAGACTGGAGTAAAATAAATACATTAAATTACTAAATATTAAAATCAGAGACATTTTTTAGTATTCCTAACTATAATTGCACTATACAAAACAAATTTCACAATTCCTGAATTTCTGCCCTTTGTATATTCTTACAAACTCTAAGTTTGGAAATATTGTAAAAGTTGTTTGCTATGTGACATGAAAACAAAATTAATCCAGTTACTATCACATGTAAAAATGAAAGCCAAAATATTATCAATACCAGACCAACCTTTAGTTCTCCTGTAGCTACTTTAAATACAAGCTCTATGACACAGCCAGCAGCAAGACGAGCAGCACTGAATGAATGTACTTCATTCCAAATTGTATCATTGTCCACCTGAATAAAGATGGATTCAGAAATATTGTAAAGATACTGTTGTAAATTCTGAAACAATTTAGACTACACAGAGCACTGCATGCTGACTACTGGAACTGTTAAATCATAACTTAAGTGTTTTAATTATAAATGCAAATAATGATAAATACCAAAAGTGAATTACTCCCCAACTCAAAATTGGTAGCACTGCCATCACAAATATAAATACTGATTTACTTTTCTTTAAAAAGCTCTTTAGCTACAGATAAACTGCTTATACACCTAGAAGTTCTTTAAGTGGTTATCCTCATGCATCCATTTTGGGACATGTTCAGATATAAGATTTTTGACAAGAAACATATCTTGTCTGTATCATATCATACATCTTCTAAAACACAGCTCCCAATATTCCACTTTCATTTCTGAAGACCACTCCAAATAATTATAGAACTAAACCATTTCCTAAAAGAAGAACCATAGGTTGTATGAATCCACAAAAGATCATCTATAAAAATCCACTGTTACTTTAACTAACCAGATTTCATCCTGGTTTCTGTAATATTCCACACCTAAGAATAATTAACTAGCTACCTATTACTGATAAAATGTTAACAAAAGTCAGCAGATAGCATAGCTTTGCTGAAGAAAGTGTCTTTAAAAAAAACCCTAAAGATATCAAAATTAAAATGCTAAATGAAGACAAATGGCTCTGACCAGGTGGCAGTCCTGCATATATTGATAGGACAAGATCCTTTGGAAAGGGGATTGTGACTATTTGGCTAACTGGCTATGGAATATGTTTATTAATACAAATTATTTAGAAAATTCCTAGGCGGAAATGACTATTTTGCTTTTCCAGGACCTGATAATAAAAACAAAGTTTGATCTGCATAAAGAACAATAGTCTTATGCAGATATAACAGCATCATTAGACATTAAAGATACAAAGGAGAGAAAATAAGAAAGAAAATGGAGAATTGGCTTCTAAATTATTTTAGCTCTCCCATCATGTATATCATCTATTTTTCTTAGAACTAAGGTAGAGCTTATATCTCACAATTAGAGCAAATAAAGCAATCATTTTTTGTACTTTAAAAGATTAATGGACATCCTCAAACATAGCTTGATCAAACTTTATCATGTGGATAAGAGATGACAAACAGTCATCTGTATAAAAAAGATTGCTCAGTACAAAATAAAGACATAGACAAGATATGAAAAGCATTTAGAACCAGAATTTCTGAGTGAGTTCTGCATATACATTTCGTACCAATTGGTGTTTTTTCTTGCCAATACTGATTTAACCGACATTTTTCGTAGATCTTCAGTGGGCCATTTTTTAAACCAGGGTTGTCAAACTCAATTTCACTGAGAGCCGCATCAACATTACGGTTGCCCTGGGGGGGCGGGTGAGTGTGGCCAGAGTGGGTACAGCCTAATGGGTGGGCGTGGATGGAGTGGGTGTGGCCTACTGGATGGGTGTGGCCAGTTCTACATCATTCGCGTCAAGGGTGCCTATGGGGGGCCTGGGCAGGAGTGGGACAGATCTGAGGGTCTCTGGCAGAAGGGGGTGGGACCGGGGCAAGTGCCAAGGCATGGTCCACTGGGGCAAGTGCCAAGATGGCCACCACAAAATTGTACATTAGCTCCCGGCTGGCCTGGGCCAGGGCCAAGGCAGCGGGGGCCGTTCCCTCACTGTTTCCTGGATGGCTTCGGGGGCCAAATGAAACCACTTCGTGGGCCGCATCCGGCCCCCAGGCCTTGTGTTTGACATGTCTGTTTTAAACTATAGATTTGCCAAGTGCAATGGAAGATAATTATATCCCAATCTTTCAATTAATTTGTTTCTATGTAATTTCACATATTGAGGAATGCTACTGTTCGTTTTATCTTATTTTGCAAAATGTAGAGATATTTGCCGAAACAATGCTGGGATAGTTTTCAAAATAATATTCGTAACACTAACCAGATTATTTAAAATTGTTCCCAAGAAAAATAAGGCAATTTAAAAATTATTATGGTAGAAGTTAAGTGAGAATATTTTAATTAATTTTGAAACTTTGTAGTTAATGATGACACAAAATTGTGAAGTTTAGACAGCACCCAAAATGACAAAATTAAACTGAAATCAAATCTAGGTAAACGAAGCTTGGAGAACAAAACATACTTTTACTGGAAAAAATGTAAAGGAGAAAAATATATGGAACACATACAAGTCCAAGAAGTTATGACTTGGAAGCACAACACTGAAGAAAGACTTGGGTCTAGTTACTGACACTAAGCTGAACATAAGCCAGCAATGTGAGATAACTAAAAGGGCTGCATTAGAGGAAGCATTGTACTAAAAACATACACAACAATCCTTATTTCCCTCTTCTCTGTGCTGATGAAACATGTATGTTTGACCAAACTCATAATGAAGTATAAAAACTTTCCAGATATCTCTGAAAGAAGCATGTTTACAATCAGTCTCCAGCTTGTCAACTAGAGATGCGGCAAGTACAAATGTTGTACTATATTTAATGATACACTGTGTTTTACAGAGATAGATGGAAGATATTCCTCTCTGTGTGAGATGCATTCCCCTGTGAGAGGGGAAAAGTGAGACAAACTATGATTAATGTGTTCATCAAGCTATCAGTATGCAGTGAAGGCACATGACCTTCACAAGACCAGCAGGGAAATATGTATAGCATGTACTTGAACTACAATTCATCTAATAAAAAAGTCCCATATCCATCCCATTAGAATATTAGGAGCACTGGATGTTTTGTATGTATACAAAGAGTTCGCTCTTAGGATACTTGCAATATGAAATATGAATAAGGTAATTCTCTGGTTGAGCTCCAGGTCATAAATCATTAAAATCAAATGATTACATCAGATTACTAGACAGTCCTGGGATCCCAGGGGGCAAGTAATCTAGCTGTGCAGCAGATCCTGGATGGAATTGCCAGATTCTGTAGTATCAACAAATCTGTTTTTCCTTGCTTTTTTTTGGTCCCAAATAATTGTAATATTTCTAAGGTCATCTGAACCCCAAACTGCATTAGAAAGACTTTGAAAGTTTGGATTAAACTTGAACTGCCACTCAAGTTCAGCCTTTGCATCATGTTTCTGGAAATAAGGGAAACATGCTTTCCATCCCATGAGGCCACAGAAAGAAGAAGGGGTACACGTGTATGTTCATTAAAAATTATTCCTAACAAAGAGGCATCCATAAATAATGGGATTGCCAGCTATGTGCTTCACAATCGGCTGGAACTAGGAAAACCTATAAGTATTAAGCCAGAAGCCATTGCATATAAAGAGAGACAGAGTTACCATTGCACTTGACATTGTATGTGCCAAGAAGTAGTTATACTGGGCAAAAATGGAACTGATTTGTAAAACCAGATGTTGAATGGGATCAGATCTGACTTGTGACAGGAAAGTTGCATCCTAGATGGTGTCTGAGTGCCATTAAGAATCACAAAAGATAAGTGGGAATGATCTATTTCCCCATTTATTTATTTTTTAAAAGAAAGGGGAGTGACATTTACCCATGAGAGTTAGATTATTTCACAGACTAACTGCAGAATGGCGGGTTTTATAGTCGTAAGAGATAATAAACAGCATTCACACACATGAAATAATTTACATCCATACTGGAAGAAGCAGATTGGGTGATTCTTAAATGGGGTAGACAAATTCTCCAATCTGTCACTTAGAAAGCTGAAAATATGTCATGTAAGAGTGAGGCTTCATCTTCAGATGCTATTGATGTGGTGGTCAAAGCAGAGCTGTGCTAAGGGGCAAGAGCTGACCTTTAACAGAATAACAGAGTTGGAAGGAACATTGGAGATCTTCTAATCCAGCCCCCTGCACAAGCAGGAGACCTTATACCATTTCAAACAAATGGCTGTCCAATCTCCTCTTAAAAACCTTCATTGATGGAGCACCCACAACTACTGAAAGCAAGTAATTCCACTGATTGTTTCACTATCAGGACATTTCTCCTTAGTTCTAGGTTGGTTCTCGCCTTGATTAGTTTCCATCCATTGCTTCCTGTCTTGCCTTCTAGTGCTTTGGTAAATAGGTTGAACCCCTTTTCTTTGTGGCAGTCCTTTAAATATTGGAACACTCTTGACATGTTACCCCTGGCCATTCTTTTCACTAGACTAGACATATCCAATTCCTGCAACCGTTCTTCATGTTTTAGCCTCCAGCCCCCTAATCATCTTTGTTGCTCTTCTCTGTACTCTTTCCAGGGTCTCAACATCTTTTTTATATTGTGGCAACCAACATTGGATGCAATACTCCAAGTGTGGTCTCACCAAGGCATTATAAAGCTGTACTAACACTTCATGTGATATCAATTCTATCCCTCTGTTAATGCAGCCTAGGGCATTGACTTTTTTGGTGACTGCAACACAGTGATAGCTTATATATAAGTGATTGTGCACCAGGACTCCAAGATCCCCTTCCTCCTGTTGCTTCATTATCTTTTCCAGGATCTTCCCAGGTATGGATATCAGGCTGATTGGTCTGTAGTTTCCTGGATCAACTCCCCCCGCTTTTTTTGAAGATGGAACCAGTTCTATGGTAGTTCCCCGGTATACCAGGATCTTTGAAAGATATGGTTTCAATTGTTCTGAGATCACGTCTGCCAGCTGCTTCAGAACTCTGGGATGTAATCCATCAGGTCCTGATGATTTGAACTTGTCTATGGTGGACAGCTATTCTCTTACCATTTTTGTGCCTATTTTAATTTGCATTCCTAGTCTGCCTTTTATGGTTCTGTTTTTGGTAGATGGGCTATTTTATCTTTTTGTGTGAAGTCAGATGCAAAAAATGAGTTAAACAGCTCTGCTTTCTCCCTAATGCTCATCACTTCCTTCCCATTTCGTCCCATTAGTGGACAATTTGTTTACTTGACTTTTTTTCTTGTTTTTTTATATGTTGAAATAAACTTTTTTTATTGCTTTTGATATTTGTTGCAAGTCTTAGTTCATTCTGAGTCTTGGCTTTCCTGACTTCATCTTTGCAGATTTGGCCCATAGGCTGGTTTAATGCCTAATTATGCATCCCTCTTTCCATTTTTTATATTTATCCTTTTTGTCTTTCAGTTTATTGGAGAGTTCTTTATGCAACCCTTCTGGTTTCTTTCTGGATTTCTTATTTTTCATTTTTCAGTGGTATTGTGGTAGACTGGGCTTTTATTATCACAAGCTTCTTCATATTACAGAGTTTAAAGATGTGTAATATGAAAAGAGGCAGTGTTTTCATCTCCAAAGTGGGGACCTGAGTGATAGTAAACTTGCATATATTCATAATAAAAACCATGAAGAGCATCACAAGATCATTCTCATTCTTTATGCAATTCAGTAACTGTTGGTTACCCTGATGGCTACCATGAGGCCAAGAAGCAAAACAACATATTCTATAGACTTCTATTCTATAGACTATCATGCTTCAGAGGTATTTAACCAATCCTTCCACTTTCTTGGTGCAATGGCAAAACAGGACAGCAAATATATTCTTTGGCAAGAAAGGAATGCCCCCTGTTTGTTGTGTTTCACTTTATGGCATTTATTTTAAGTAAGAAATCTATTTTCAAGCCTGAACAATTTACGTAATCTGTAAATATGTTGTTGTTGTTGTTGTTGTTGTTTTTAATATTTGAGATAAATTATATAGGTAGTGTGAATCTTAAATGTAAGAATCAATAGAGAAGCCAAAGTACCAGATGTATATATTTAAAAACAAAGTGCATAGAGTCTCTTCGTACTTCTGTGTCAATAAAGCTTCTTTATTGAAAAAAAAACAAATTTTCAAAATAGCATGTTGGTATGAAACAATCATAATATTTGGAAAAAAGATATATGCTTCCTCTGATATGAACAAGGCTTTGTACAATTGGGAACCCCAATAGAGATGCAAATATTTCAGTTATCAATAATATTTATTGAAGATATGTAAAATTACTGCATTGAGTGTTTTCCCCAAAGTTTATAGAATTTGGGGTTCTACACATATGAGTTCTATAATAAAAATGAGAATTGTATATTTAGTCAGTTTAATCAACATGGATTTAATCAATTTAATCAAGTTCTGCTGCATTACTTGATCAAATAAGAAAAAATGCTTACCCCAATGCCACCACATGGAAGCCTGACAAACAGTGATGTCAGAGAGCCTGGAGAAATTAGAGTAGAGTAAAACATTGTTAAAATTACAAAACATATGTGATTTGGGAGTAATTTAAAAATCTGTCATCAAAATTAATAGTATAGACCAGTTATGGCAAACCTTTTAGAGATCAAGTACCCGAACTGCAACCCAAAACCCACTTATGCATCGTTGGGTGCCAGGTGGGCGTGGCCAATTGGGTGGGTGTGACCCATTAGGTGGGCGTGGCTGCAGTGGTAATGGCAGACTGGGTGGGACTAAAAAGTTCAATCAATTCCAACTTTGCAAAATCTTTTTTTTTCCTGCAAGAAGTTGAAATTGACTGATCGATTGAACCTTTTTTTTTTTTTTGCACATGGCGGCGGAGGCCTAAAGCAAAAAGGTTTTATAAAACCCAGCTGAAGGCCTAGGACTGGGGCGACGGCACGTGTGCCCACAGAGAGGGCTCTGAGTGCTGCCTCTGGCACCCGTGCCATAGGTTCACCACCACTGGTATAGACCTATTCATTCCTACAATAATATTAGGTGCTGAATGTGACACTGATTCCCTCAGCCTCTAAACGTAGCTGCATCCTTTTTGGAGCAAGACTATAAGATTGGGTCTTTAATGCCAAGCACCAAAAGTGGAGACAGAAACAGGTTTTAAACTCTTAAGAAAAGATTCTTTGAGGGTTTTTAAAACATTTGATATTGATATTTTAAAATCATCTTGCCCATTTACCTACAACCTTCTCCTCATGAATAAACCAGCTAAAAATTCAGTTGGCCAAAACGTTTTAAACAGGCTGACATTGATGTAGTTGACAATATCATATTCCTAAAGAAAGAATATAGCGTATTGCCTAAAGAAGCATCCTTCCTGAAGGATTGGTACGAAAGCAAACAATCCCTTTTAAATATTCTTTCAGTGGCAAGTAACAAGGGCTCAGATGCTGGACATTCAGTGAGATGCAAAGAATGTTAGGAGAACCTTATCTAGAAGATGTTGTTACCCCTCAATAAGTACAGTGAAGTGTATGGCAGTAAACATGATGAGTAAAGATTTGCTCTCAAAAATGGCAATTTAAACAACTTTCTGTTATTCCCTAAACTTCAGTAACGTTGGGATCATTTCAGTATATGGGTATGATGGCAGCATATCATGCTAAAAAAAACTGATAAGGAAGCTTCTTGCTGCCTTGAGTAATCGATTTCATATCCTCCCCTAAGAAAGAAACACGTAGACACGTGAAAAAAAAAACTTTGTCAATGTCAATAATATGATAAAGTAGCTCATACTACCCCAAATTAAAAAAGGACTGTGTTAGTGACTGGTGATTCACTACTTAGAGGAACAGAACCAATAATTTGTAGATCAGACAATTTCTTAAGGAAAATGTGTTGACTTCTAGGTGCAAAAATTAAAGATGTGACTGAGAAGTTCACTAATAGAAAAGAAGTGATAGAGGGGATTGAAGTTGCGGGGACTTTGGGGGAAAGTGACTATGTTATATTAGAAGTCAATATAATACAGACACAAGTAACAGAACATAATCAAACTGTGTCTTAGACTTTAAAAGAGCTGATTTTGACAAACGCAGAGAAAGCTTGGGAAAGGTCCCATAGGTGAAAATCTTAAAGGGGAACTCAACTCAAGAAGCTCGGGAAACTCTGAAAAATATGATTATAAAAGCCCAATTCAGTTCAATATTACTGAAAAAGAAAAACAAGAAACCCAAGAAAAAAGCACCATGGTTGCACAACAAACTCTCAGACAAACTAAAAGTAGACCACAACCTATTTCTTTGAAAGCTAGAAAAATGTGGGATAGACAATACTATCAACAGATGGATTTTTAACTAGCTGACAAACCATATTCAATGTATAGTCCTTAATGGAACTAAATCCACATGGAGGGAGGTGGTCAGTAGGGTAACCCCAGGGTTCCGTTTTAGGTCCAGAACTTCAATATCTTCATAAATGATTTAAATAAGGGAACAGAAGGGAACTCATCAAATTTGCAGACAACACCAAGCTGGCAGGAATAGCCAATACACCAAAAGATAGGCTCAAGATACAGAAAGATCTTGACACTTGAACATTGGGTTCTATCTAACAAAATGAAATTCAATGGTGGGAAAAGAAAAGTTTTACACTTAGGCAAGAAAACCATTTGAACAGGTATAGACAGGGTGAAACTTGGCTCAATCCCAGTAACTGTGAGAGGGATCTTGGAGTCCTAGTGGACAATCACTTAAATATGAGCAACATATGTGGCAGCAGCCAAAAAAGGATGATGCTGTCATGAGAACGTTGGCTTTCTAGACAATGGAGTACGCTATCTAGACAAAGGGCTTCTAGCAAAAGAAGGACTGGACCTCACAAAGACTGGAAAGAATGTGTTTGGGAAACAATGGGCTCAACTTATCCAAAGAGGTTAAAACTAAAACTGGAGACCAACTAAAGACAGGTGACCAACTTGTAACACTAAACCATAAATCAAATAATGAGAAAGTGAATGAAAAGGGGCACACAAGTACAAATCAGGAGATATAGGAAGCAAAACCAGGGATAACCACAAAAGGCTCAAATGCCTATATAACAATACTCACAGTATGGGGACCAAACAGGGAGAGTTTGAAATTGTAGTACATGAGGGCAAGTATGATATCGTAACTATTACTGAAACTTGATGGGATGGAATCCACAATTGGAACATTCAAGCAGAAGAATATAAATTGTTCCAAAGAAACAGACCCAACAAAAAATTGGGCTGGGTTGCATTATATGTAACTATAACTCCATAGAAATTTACAATACTAGGGATGAAAGTCTGCTTGAAAGCACTTGGATAAATATTAGAGAAAAAAAGACTTTGCTGCAGGTGTGCATCACAGATGTGTATTACAGGCCACCCAAACAATCATAGGAAATAGATGAACTCTTTGCTAATCAGTTAGCTGAGGAAACACACTATACTGTAGTAATGGGGGACCTTAAATATCCTGACATCAACTGGGTAACAAACTCTGCAGGGAGTGGGAGATCAAACAGGCTCCTGACATGTCTAGCTGACAACTTTGTCATAAAAAAGGTAGAGGAGAGAACAAGAGGGATAGCTATACAGGACTTAATTCTTATTAATTAAGTAAGAATTACAAAAGAGTAGAAATTATAGGAAGTTTGGGCAATAGCAAACATAATATACTTGAATTTATCCTAAAGCAACTACAGGTAATTGAACCACGTCAGACTATTGTTTTAGACTTTAAGAGAGCTGACTTCCACAAGCTAAGAAAGAGATTAGGAAGGATTCCATGGATGGATATTCTAACAGTTCAAGATGCTTGGGAAACTCTGAAAAATGAGATAATGAAGACCCAAGCTAAACTAATACCACAGAGAAAGAAAAACAAAATATACAGATGAGACTAGCATGGTTCCACAAAGAGCTCTCTGACAAATTGTGGGACAAAAAGGTCAAAAAAAATTGAAAGAGGAACACATAACTAAAGCAGAATAACAATAGCCTGAATCTGTAAGAATGGAGTCAGGAAAGCTTGAGCTAAGACTAGCAACTAATGCCAAAAATTATAAAAAAGTTTCTTTCAATATATAAGGAGCAAGAAGTGAAGAAAATGATAGATCCACTAATGGAAGCAGATGGCAAGATGACAAACAGCAGAGGAAAAAGCAGAATTGCTCAATTCCTTTTTTGCATTTATTTTTATGCAAAAGAAACAGCCCAATCTATCAAAATCAGCATTGAGGGAGACAGAACATGAGCATAAAACAAGATAGGCAACAATGTGGTAAGAGAACACCCATCTACTTTGGACAAAGTCAAATATTAGATACTTAGGTAGGAAAAACCAAATGCATTGATATAGAATAGGTGTTATCTGGTTCAACATAGTAATTATGAGAGAAATCTAGGTTTCCTAGTGGACCACCACTTAAGTATGAGCCTGCAATATGCTGCAGTTGTTAAAAAAGCCAATGTAATCCTGCGTCGCATCAACAGAGGAACAGCATCAAGATCACAACTGATTATACTGCTTTATACCACACGGATGAGATCTCACTTACTGTATGCAGTTCTGATCACCATAATACAAAGAAAGATGCTGACATGTTGGAATTGTGCAGGGAAGTACAACAAAGATGATAAAGGGTCCAGAGGCTAAATTGTTTGATGAATGGTTGAAGGAGCTTGTCGAGCCCTGCGCGGCTGTCCGGACGGGCGGACAGACCGCCATTCACCCCATCCACCTTACCCTGGCCCTGGACGTCCTGGGGAGGCCTCGAACCGACCAGGCTTCCAGGCCGACGCTGGGAAGCGAGCCGCAGTGTCGTCGGCCCCTCAGGGATCTGCCGCCATCGCCGCCGTAGCCGCCATTTGCCTGCGCCTCCCTCTGACGTCATTTGCTGGCGCCTCGCAGGGCCGACATACAAGGAGGACAGGGAGGACGTCGGACGACTGTGCGAGGCAGGCCCAGCGAGGAAAAGGCTGGGGGAGCAGCCGGATGAGGCCTCGACTGCTCCAAACGGCCCCTGGAGGCAGAACAGACGGCTATGGAGCATTCCGGACATGGGGCAGGGCGGCAAAGGCGGGAGGTGCATTGGGCGCGGATGCTGGCTTGAGGGGTGGGGTTGGAATGGGTGCGGTTAATAAGGGTGTGGGGTTGGAATGGTAATGCGGGTGGGGCCGTTGTGGAGCCTATGTAAGGCACTGGGAGCCAGCGTCTCCCAGTGCTGACTTTATTTTGAATAGAGTGCATTAAACTGCTATTCGTCTAGCGTACCTGCCTACTGGCTATTTTGTGAAGCACTGAGGCCGGACGTTTCTGACAGAAAGTCAGCACTCTCACATTTACACTAGCCTGCGCTTGTTGGTAGCCTTGGCGAACATGGCTGAAGGTAACCAGGGGGTTGTACCAGCAGAAGAGGCTACAGAGCCGGTGGTGGAGACTGGGTTGCCAGCAGAGACGGCTGAAGCGAGGGAGTCTCAGCCAGTGGTGAGGCCCAAGGAGAAGGCTCAGCCCATTGACATAGGGGGTGAGGCCCACCGGCAGGGCTCTGCAGCGGCCTCTGGTGAGTGGTGGCTGAGTTCAGCCCTGCAGCGGCCAGAAGACGGCGACCAGCGTGCAGCAGGCAGTGAGGAATCTTTATATGGTTGGCGGGAAAGGAGGGTGACCAGTGATGACGACGAGGAGTGGAGCTATTCCACAGCCCCGGGACAATATACGTTGGATGTCTTACGGGAACGGTTTGGGGAGACGGGCTACCTGCCGCCTCCTTCAGCACCCAGTGGCACTTCGGACCGGCAGGGGTCGGCAGGGCAAGGTTCCACCTCGCCAGTCCAAGGTTCCAGGTACCTCCGAGGGGTGGTCCTGACCACGGTGGGTTTCCGTTGGGTCAGGTATCAACCGCCCAAGCCCGGCACCACGGGGAGGGCCGAACCGGGGGACCCATGACCGCTGGGCCGGTAGGCCAGCCCGCACGTCTCTCCGGGTCCTCGGCGGCTTGGGGCCCGGCTCCGGCCAGTCACCGTTCTGCTACCATTGACAAAGGCCAGAGGGATGCACAGGCCACGGGCCCGTGGCCGACAGGGTTTATGTGGGGCCCACCACCCATTGCAGCAACTTTCGATGGCGACCCGGACAGGCTGGCCATGTTCCTGGGCCAGGTATTGAGCCATCTGGACCGGTATACAACATTGTACTCATCCCAGTGGGCGATGGTGGTGGCGATTACAACGAGCCTTCAGGGTGAGGCAGCGGCTGCCGATCTGTACAGCGACCACGCCCGGGAGCTGGGGGACGTCGGACTGTTCCTGGAAGCACTTAGAACAAGGTTTGACGACCACTTCCGGGTACAGCGCGCTGAGATAGAGGTTTTGGCGTTAAGGCAGAAAGGCCGACCCGTACGGGACTACGTGAGAGAGTTTCAAAAGGTGGCCGGCCGGCTGCGTTCGTGGCCAGAGCGGCTCCCGGTCTATCACTTCCGTCATGGCTTGGATAAGGAGCTACGCCAGCCCTGTGTCGTGAGAGGGGTCCCTTGCCGGCTGCTAGACTGGTATAAGGTGGCGTCGGAGCTAGACGCCGGCCTGCAGGAGTTCCGGAGGTCTGTGGATGAGCAGCCCTATCCCCGGCGGGTAGGGGACCGGCCAAAGGAGCCCAGCCAGCCGCCGCCCCCTCTACGCCCCCTGCTAAACCCGTTTTCAGGTGTTTTAGGTGCAATCGGCCAGGGCACCGTGTGGCGGAGTGCCCTGTACCATCGGCGCAAAGCACCACGATGGTCCAGAGGAAGGTGGGTTCCACACCAAAGAAACCGGCGGAGCAGTCGAGAGCAGCCCATCATGCAGAAGGTGGAACCCCCCAACGGAACCCAAGTGAGACGACCCTGACGGTTCCCGATGACCTTCTGGTGGACTATGATGACACGGATGCCGCAGAAGATCCTATGGTAAGCCAGCCAATAACCCCCTTTATTATCCCGATCTCCCTGTCGAGCCCCACCACGGGCCATACCGAGGGGTATCAGGCGTTGATTGATTCAGGCTGCACTCGATGTTTGATCAGCGCCAAGGTAGTGAAGGAGGTTGGAATCAGAGTCCATCGCCTGGCTCACCCCATTCATTTCAAGCAGGTGGATGGATCCCTTTTGGGTGAGGTCCCTGCCACCCTGGTAACAGAGCTAGTACGGTTGGACATGGGGGAACACTGGGAGATCCTCTGCTTCATTGTGGTCCCTTCTATGACGGAGGCAGTGATCCTGGGGTTGGCTTGGCTGGACAAGTGGGGCCCGACGATATGGTGGGGTGGGGGATGCCGTCACATGCGTCTGGGCACTGGCCCCTGGCCACCGAAGACGGACCTTGGTGCGCAGGAAGAGGAGGATGTAGTAAAAACGACCCTGAGGCCAGAAGAACGGACGCACGCATTCCCAGCTGAGTATGAGGAACTAGCAGAGGTATTCAGTGAGCAGGGTTGTGACAGCCCTCCACCTCACCGTTCGACTGACTGTGCCATAGAGATTCTGCCAGAAGCCAAATTACCAAAGCCTCGCATGTATCCCATGACACCGAGGGAATTGAACGAACTGAGACAATACATAGATAAGAACCTGGCTAGGGGCTTTATATAGCCAGCCCGGTCCCGGATAGCAGCACCGGTGCTCTTCCAGGAAAAAAAAGACGGAGGACTACCACTTTGCGTGGACTTCAGAGGCATCAATGTAGTGTGTGTAGAACATTTGTACCCCCTCCCTTTAATGAAGGACCTCTTGGCCCATTTAGCCCAGGGGAAGGTCTTCACAAAGTTGGACCTGCGTGAAGCCTATTACCGGGTTAGGATCAAGCCCGGTGATGAGTGGAAAACCACGTTCAACTGCCCTCTAGGCAGCTACCAGTTTAGAGTGATGCCCTTCGGGCTACAAGGGGCCCCCGCGGTATTCATGCAACTAATTAATGGTGTTTTGCATGAACACCTATACCGCAGGGTGCTCGTATACCTAGATGATATACTAATATATAGTAGGTCCATGGATGAACACGTCCAACTGGTTCGGGACGTGTTACAAAAACTGCTAGACGCTCAATTATACGTGAAATTATCAAAATGTGAATTCCACCGGTCCCGTCTAGATTACCTGGGGTATCGGATATCAGCGGAGGGGGTGGAGATGGACCCAAACAAAGTTAAAAGTGTATTGGAGTGGCAAGCCCCAAGAACTCGCCGACAGCTGCAAAGCTTTCTGGGGTTTGCCAACTTTTATAGACAATTCATCCCCTCCTTTGCCACGGTCGCCCTACCCCTTACGAACCTGCTAAGGACCCGAATGTCGACAACCAAACCCCGTCCAGGACAACCGCTGGCCTGGACAGCCGAATGTCAGACAGCTTTCGAGTCATTAAAGGCCTTATTCGCGAGAGAACCTATTCTCCTACATCCGGATCCGGGACGTATGTTCATGGTCCAGGCAAATGCCAGTGACGTAGCGGTGGGAGCTGTACTACTCCAACATAATTCGCAAGGATTACTACAGCCCTGCGCATACACGTCACGGAAGTTAACAGAAACCGAGAGGGCCTGGGCCATTTGGGAGAAAGAAGCGTATGCGGTGAAGTGGGCCCTATCCACCTGGAGGCATCTATTAGAGGGAGCGAAACACCACTTCGAGGTCTGGACAGACCATAAAAACTTGCAAGTGTTACAAACCCCTAGGAGGCTGTCTCCGAAACACGTTCGTTGGGCGCAATATTTCCGCCGCTTCCGATTTCACCTGAAGTATGTACCGGGCGGTAGAAACTTTCTAGCAGATGCATTGTCCCGGCTGCCGCAGTTTGATAGCAAACGAGAGGTGGTGCAGGTGATTATGCCCCCTGGTGAACGGAACGAGGCCAAAGCAGTTACCCGGCCGTTAGGAACGACTCTTGAAGATGACCTCCGATCAGCCCTCCGAGATGACCCGTGGTTGCAAGAAAACAGTGGCCTGTTAACCTACAGGGACGGGCTGGCCTGGTACGGCAGCAGATTATACGTCCCACTGCGGCTGCGAAGCCGGGTGCTCCACCGCTGCCATGACTTGAAACAAGCGGGCCACTTCGGGTTCCTGAAAACCTTACACCTGGCTCGGCGTCAGTTTTGGTGGCCGCGGATGAGGATGGACGTACAGGCCTACGTGCGAGGGTGTCAGGTCTGTGCCATGTCCAAACCTGATCCTGGAAAACCCAGGGGCTTGTTGCAAGTGGTAGCTGAACCACACCAACCATGGCAAGACATAGCCATGGATTTTATCGTGGGGCTACCCAGCAGTCGGGGGTATACAATAATCTGGACGGTGGTGGATCTTTTTTCTAAGCAGGCTCATTTCGTTCCCTGTAAGGGACTGCCATCTGCCCGGAGACTAGCTCGCATGTTCCTGTCCCACGTGTACCGACTCCACGGGGCCCCACGTCGTATCATCTCGGATCGTGGGGTCCAGTTCACAGCCCGTTTCTGGCGAGACTTCGTACGTCTCTTGGGGTCCTCGCAAGGGCTCAGTTCGGCGTACCACCCGAGCACTAATGGAGCAGCGGAGCAGGCGAACGCAGCAGTGGAACGCTACCTTCGGAGCTATGTCTCACTCCAACAAACGGATTGGGTGGAGTGGGTGGTGTTCGCGGAGGTAGCATATAATAACGCTGTACATAGCAGTACAGGGTTCACCCCCTTCCGGGTGGTATCAGGTAAGGAATTCGTACCCATGCCCGAGGTCAAAGGCCAGGAATCAGCGCCTTGCCAGCCTGGGGAGTGGACAACACAGATTTGTGGGGTATGGGGTGTGGTGCATAAGGCCCTGGAAAAAGCGAGGCAGGAGGCCAAAAACCAAGCAGATAAAAAGAGGAGACTCCAAACACCATTTAAAGTGGGAGATTTAGTATACCTTTCCACAAAGTACGTACGGCTCAAGGCTGCTAGTAAGAAGTTAGGCCCGAAATACATAGGACCATTTAAGATAGCCCAAATAATCAACCCCGTAACCGTGCGTCTTAAACTACCACGGTGTCTAGGCAGATTACACCCGGTGTTCCATAGTAGTCTGTTGAAGCCGGTGTCCCATGGCCAGCCAATGGAAAGGCCAGGACCTATAGCCCCCGACCATTACAAGGTGCAGGATCTCCTCGATTCAAAGGAACGAAAGGGCGAGGTGTATTACCTCGTCCTATGGAAAGGCTACCCGGTATCAGAAGCATCCTGGGTACGGGGTAGCGACGTGCACGCCCCCCGTCTCATGAAGAAGTACCATCGTAGATACCCGAACAAGCCAGGGCCCCGGACAGGGATTGCCGACGTACGGGAGCACAGCCATTAATTGTGTATGTTTGCTTTCCAGGGGGACCCCTGGTAGGGGGAGCGGCATGTCGAGCCCTGCGCGGCTGTCCGGATGGGCGGACAGACCGCCCTTCACCCCATCTGCCTTACCCTGGCCCTGGACGTCCTGGGGAGGCCTCGAACCGACCAGGCTTCCAGGCCGACGCTGGGAAGCGAGCCGCAGCGTCGTCGGCCCCTCAGGGATCTGCCGCCGTCGCCGCCATTTGCCTGCGCCTCCCTCTGACGTCATTTGCCGGCACCTCGCAGGGCCGACATATGAGGAGGACAGGGAGGACGTCGGACGACTGTGCGAGGCAGGCCCAGCGAGGAAAAGGCTGGGGGAGCAGCCGGATGAGGCCTCGACTGCTCCAAACGGCCCCTGGAGGCAGAACAGACGGCTATGGAGCATTCCGGACATGGGGCAGGGCGGCAAAGGCGGGAGGTGCATTGGGCGCGGATGCTGGCTTGAGGGGTGGGGTTGGAATGGGCGCAGTTAATAAGGGGGTGGGGTTGGAATGGTAATGCGGGTGGGGCTGTTGTGGAGCCTATGTAAGGCACTGGGAGCCAGCGTCTCCCAGTGCTGACTTTATTTTGAATAGAGTGCATTAAACTGCTATTCGTCTAGCGTACCTGCCTACTGGCTATTTTGTGAAGCACTGAGGCCGGACGATTCTGACAGTTCTGAAGTATGTCTAGCCTATCAAAGAAAAGGAGAAGGGGGGGGCATGACAACTGTATTGGAGTACTGAGGGGCTATCACAGAGAAGAAGGGATTGACTTATTATCCAAAGCATGATATAGCAGGATAAGAAGTAATAGAATAGAAGAGAACTGGAAGGACCTTGGATGTCTTCTAGTCCAGTCGCCTGCTCACCTATACCATTTCAGACTAGTGACTGTCTAGCCTCTTCTTTAAAATCTCCAGTGATGGAGCACCCACGATTTCTGAAGACAAGCTATTCCACTGGTTAATTGTCCTCATTGTTAGGAACTTTCTCCTTAATTCCAGGTTGCTTCTCTCTTTGTTCAGTTTCCAACCATTGTTTCTTGTCCTGCCCTCTGGTACTTTGAAGAATAGTTTAATGCCCTCTTTTTTGTGGCAGCCCCTCAAATACTGGAATACTGCTATCATGTCACCCCTATTTCTTCTTTTCTTTAGACTAGCCAAACCAAGTTCTCAGCCGTTCTTCATGTTTTAGTCTCCAGGCCTTTGATCATTTTAGTTGCTCTTCTCTGAACTTTTTCCAAGGTCTCAACATCTTTTTTGTAGTATGGCGACCAAAATTGACTGCAGTATTCCAGGTGTGGTCTTACTAGGTTTTATAAAACAGTACTAATACCTCGCGTGATCTTGATTCTATGCCTCTGTTTATACAACCTAGGATTGTATTAGCTTTTTTGGGTGCTGCTGCACACTGCTGGCTCATACTCAAGTGATCATCCATTAGGACTCCAAGGTCCCTCTCACAGGTACTGTTTTCGAGCCAGGTCTCGCCTAATCTGTACTTATAACTTTGATTTTTCCTGCCTAAATGTAAAACTTTGCTTTTCTCCACATTAAAATTCATTTTGTTGGATAGGGCCCATTGTTGAAGTTTGTCAAGATCTTTTTGGATCCTGAGCTTGTCTTCTGGGTGAAAGCTTGTTAAAGAGAGATCCAACCTAGAAATAATGAGAAATTTTCTGATAGTATTGTTGTTGTTGTTGTTGTTTTTTGCAAAGTCGTGTCCGACCCATCGCGACCCCATGGACAACGTTCCTCCAGGCCTTCCTGTCCTCTACCATCTTCTGAAGTCCCTTTAAGCTCACGCCTACTGCTTCAGTGACTCCATCCAGCCACCTCATTCTCTGTCGGCCCCTTCTTCTATTGCTCTCAATCTTTCCCAGCATTAGGCTCTTCTCCAGTGAGTCCTTCCTTCTCATTAGGTGGCCAAAGTACTTGAGTTTTCTGATAGTAAGAACAATTAATCAGTGAAACCATTTGTCTTGTAGAGTTGTGGGTGCTCCATTGCTAGAGGTTTTCAAAAATAGACTGGACAACCATTTGACTGGGATGATATAAGGTGCCTGCTTTGAGCAATTGGTTGGACTAGAAGTCTTTTCCAGCCCTATGATTCTATGATCTAACAAGCAACCTTTCTGAGCTGCCTTTTTTTTTTGCAGCACAGTGCTTCCTCAAAGGATGGTACTACAAGTTAACAAGTTAATCAAGGAGAGAAGCAACCTAGAACTAAGGAGAAACTTCCTGACAGTTAGAACAATTAACCAATGGAACCACCTGCCTCCAGAAGCGGTGAATGCTCCAACACTGGAAGTTTTTAAGAAGAGACTGGACAGCCATCTGTCCGAAATAGTGTAGGGTTTCATGCTTGAGCAGGGGGTTGGACTCGATGACCTCCAAGGTCACTTCCAACTTTATTATTATTATTATTATTATTATTATTATTATTATTGTTGTTGTTGTTGTTGTTGTTGTTGTTGTTGTTATTATTATTATTAATTTGTCAGCTCACAGCTGCTGCCTGTAAGTGACAAGACTTTAATAACTTTCACACCTTAAGTTTTTGTTTGCCTCCTAAACACCTCGGGGCTGGAGCCTAGTGTATTCGGCAAATAGCTGGCACTAGTGAATTCATTTCAATTTATGTATTCCCGATTATGTGCCTACTTACTCTCTTATAATACCTTCCTCTCCAAAGAATATAAATAAAAACATTAATTCTCTTTCTGCTAATTATCCCAGAACCAGAGTGAATCAGTGGGGAAATAGGGGCAAAGGGCTATAACATTTGCCCTTTACCAACTTCCTCATAGAGTTCTGGAAACCTTCCCCACTGTTTGGATTTGCCCAGCTGTATGGGGTCATATACTTCTGATGCTGTTAAGCAAAGGAAAGCTGCAGTAAAATCATAAGCACAGTTGTGTGTTCATGTTATTTTCCACAGCAACCATGTGACTTAGTGACTGAGTTGCTGGTTCCAATTATAGTCACTAAATGAAGGTTATCTGATATATAGATGTTGCCCTACTGTTGTGAGAACTTGATTTGCAGAAAATGTTGAACAGTATGAATCTGACCAACGTTATTATTATAGTCTGAGTTAGAAAGACTTAATTGGTTATTTTAGATATACATTTTGCCAGGGCTTTATAAAGTGCCATTGCATGCAGTTATCTGATTATGTTAATTTTATTTTACTGCTTTTCCTCTTATTGCTTATTTTTCTGTTTGTTTTTGTATTTTAGTGGTATTAATTAAAACTCTTGAAAGAAATGTAATAGCAAGTTGGATCACTTTATTCATATTTGGTGGCAATGTTATAAAGTTCAATAACTTTGTACAATGATCCATATAAGAATAAAACAATTTTTTAAAGTTTAATTTCTATTTCATCCTGCAGTTTTTAAACTAAATTTTCCCAATCTATAATGTTTTTAAATATGCTGAATTAGCTTTGTATATGTTAACCGCCCAGGGGTTGTTCGATTACTTCCTTGGAAGAATGGCCGTCCAAATTGTTGGAGTATGTTTCAATGTACAAAATAACTTTGTATCTTATCTGACACAGAATTCAATTCTATTTGGAAACCATTCTTGGTGTCAGGATAATAATTTAATAGCCAAACAGCTTATGTAATGATGTAATGCAATGTAAGGTGGATGATGCAATAATAGGAATGACTCAGCAGGAGTCTGTATCCCTTTAAGAGGTTGAGTATAAAAGGGAAGGCCTTGCTGGAGTCTTTCTCTCTCGTCCGTTTGACTGCTGTAATTGCTGTATATTGGAGTTCGCTGTTTCACCACGTGTATGTATCTTGTTTCTAGTGTATATTTGTAGATAGTGTAATATAAACCACCATTTAATACAAACCACTGTTTATTGTATTTATTCCTGGATTACCTCAGCACAATAAGACTGTGCGCTCTGACTCTTGGACTATAACTTAACACATGGATTTTACACTTCATCCAAAATTTCTATGTACAGAATCTACAAAAACTATAGTCTATGTACAGAATTAACTTCATGGGATACTCCAATTACAATAGATTTCCAATACAGATTCAAATTATTGTAGCTTATAATCAGTTATTTAAATTGTATTGATCATGGTTCCTAATATGTACTCTTATTAAAGTTTAAGCTTTAAAATTTAATTCTTAATTGACTGTTTCCAATGGTATATTGGAAACTATCTCTATGATATGTCTATATTTTAGAACTTGTTTACTTATTTGTGTTTTACTGCTTTATTTCTCTTTGTTTCTAGTCTTTCTCTAGAATGTACAATTAAAAAGGGGAAAGAAAAAAGGAATTGGGAATCTTTATCACAAGACCATTACATCAGCGGCCCCCAACCTTTTGAGTACCAGGGACTGATTCCGTGAAGAAAGCTTTTTCCATGGACTGAAGGGGGCATAGTTTTGTGTGCTGCCTGCATCCCAGAGGTGGGGCTTCGCTTGTTTATGAGGCCCGGTTGCTGGCATGCCACAGACTGGTGCTGGTCCATGGACTGGGTGTTGGGGACCCCTGCATTACATGCTTTCCTCCTCCTGTTTAGTATCTATATGAAACTATTGGGTCAGTTATCTGTCAGTTCAGTATGGTTATTTTAGCCCAGGCTAGCCATGTTTTTATGTGTCTTTTAACTGGTTTTAACTATTTATTTGATATTGTAAGTCACCCAGTCTTCTAGACTAGCAGGCTATAATAAAGTTAATAAATAAATAATTAAAATGAACTTGGATTCTTGAAATTTGACCAAATTGTCTACTGTTTGTCTCCAAAGAAGTGTGGCAGAAAATAAAGAAGCACCCCTCTTTATTCAAACATTAACAAAGCAATATACTGTAACTGTATTTCCCAAGAACAATATTCATCATGACTGGGGCTTCGTTTAGCTGCAGTAGAATATCAATTTCCTAAAAACATGCAAGATATTTTTGTGCCCATCAAAATGCTCTGATTTACAGGAATATGTAATCTTAAGGGTTCCTAGTTTTAACTGACTATAATATCCAGAAAATCATCCATGTTGCATCATCATCATCATCATCATCATCATCATCATCATCATCATCATAAAGTTGGAAGGGATCTTGGAGGTCATCTAGTCCAACCCCCTGCTCAGGCAGAAAACCCTATACCATTTCAGACAAATGGCTGTCCAGTCTCTTCTTAAAAACTTCCAGTGTTGGAGCATTCACCACTTCTGGAGGCAGGTTATTCCATTGGTTAATTGTTCTAACTGTCAGGAAGTTTCTCCTTAGTTCTAGGTTGCTTCTCTCCTTGATTAGTTTCCATCCGTTGCTTCTTGTCCTGCCTTCAGGCACTTTGGAAAATAGCTTGACTCCCTCTTCTTTGTGGCAGCCCCTGAAATATTGGAACACTGCTATCATGTCCCCCCTCATCCTTCTCTTCATTAAACTAGACATCCCAATTCCAGCAGACTTTCCTTATATGCTTTGGCCTCCAGTCCCCTGATCATCTTTGTTGCTCTTCTCTGTACTCTTTCTAGAATCTCAACATCTTTTTTACATCGTGGTGACCAAAACTGGATGCAGTATTCCAAGTGTGGCCTTACTAAGGCATTGTAAAGTGGTATTAATACTTCTCGTGATCTTGATTCTATCCCTCTGTTAATGCAGCCTAGCATTGTGTTGGCCTTTTTGGCAGCTGCAGCACACTGCTGCCTCATATTTAAGAGATTGTCCACTAGGACTCCGAGGTCCCTCTCACAGTTACTACTATTGAGCTAGGTACCCCCTATACTATATCTGTACATTTGGTTTTTCTTGCCTAAATGTAGAACCTTACTTTTTTCACCATTGAATTTCATTTTGTTAAATAGCGCCCAGTGTTCAAGTCTGTCCAGATCCTCCTGTATCCTAAGCCTGTCTTCTGGAGTGTTGGCTATTCCTGCCAGCTTGGTGTCATTTGCAAATTTGATGATTTCCCCATCTATCCCCTCGTCCAAATCGTTGATGAAGATGTTGAAGAGCACTGGGCCCAGAACAGTAAAATCATGTCTCAATCTGATCCAAAATGGACAATCAAAAAGCTAAGTTTGTATGAAGATAAAAATTCCTGAAGGAAAAGTCCTCAAGAGTACTTTGGTAGACCCTTACAGAAAAAGAGTAACATACTTATTAATATATGCTTCCATGATCTACAAAATCTCTGACATAACAAATGTACCAAAAGTCATTTGATGTGACATATGACTCTTGTTTTAACAGGCTGAGGGGGAATTACTGCATGAATCCTAAACATGAATAATTAACATACATTTCATGCTTTTTGAGAACATAATATTAATAGCACTGTGCTATTATTAATATTTGGTTAATATTTGCACTCTTTTAAAATATTTTTTAATTCAATCTTTTTTATTTTTATAAATAACTTAAGGCAGCAAACATACCTAATACTCCTTCCTCCTCCTATTTTTCCTACAATCCTTTGAAGTGAGTTGGGCTGAGAGAGAGTGATTGGCCCGAAGTCGCCCAGCTGGTTTTTGTGCCTAAGGCAGGACTAGAACTCAGTTTCTTGGTTTCTAGCTAGAACCACTGGACCTACCTTTGCTGTTAAAAACATTTTAACAACAAATCTACATTTATTTCAGAAAATCCAATTTTACATTAGAGAATAATTCATATCACATGTATATAAGAACAAGGCTGTTATACTGATTATTGCCAAATACAGTGGATAAACAAAGTAGGGAAAGACTGCAGTTTCTTGAATACTAAAAAATAATAGGAAAGAATAGGGTCCCTCTGGGTTATATGACTGAGGGGAAGAAATGAGAAGAACTTGGACTGGAGCAACTGGCAGCATTCCAAATTGCTAAATTGCCTTCCCCACAGAGTTGCTCTGGAGGATGTTTTCTGAACTATTTTCTTCATAGCTCCTAGCATTATCTAACTCACTTCAAATTTGATCTCTCTTTTGTTAGCTTATCTTCCCAAATGAAGTTTAGTTATATATTCTGTTCAGCTGCCAGAGTTGTGGTGATGATAGACAAAGAAAGTCTCAATTCCCTTTACATAATCTCTTTCCAACTTCCATTGAATTGCAAAAAATAAAAAATATATAAAGACATTATCAATGTTTTTTCCAGATGACTGCATCCATATTGGTTCTATGGCAGTGTTACTACATGAATATGCTTATTAAAAATTGTGTGACTTTTTAACAAATTTCTTTGCAACGTTAATTTAAATTGGTACAAACTGAAATTTAATAGCTAAAATACATAGATATTTTAAATTATGGGTTCCTTATGAAAAGGTTGACTGATCTGGACAGAAAAATATACCTGCATATCTGTGTGTACAATTTTCAATTCAATGTAGTATAACATTAGAATACTATATATAAGTAAAATGTCTCCAAGAGGAAAAATAAATTGCAAAAGCATGCCTTTATGGGAAAGTTTGTCAAGTAGAAGGTACCAAAGCATACAACAATTTGGTTTAAGTTCTGGATTCCTAGATTAAGTGAACTTTGTATCTATAGATTCCTAAATCAAAATGAACAACTGGAAAGCAGGTAACATTACATTTTTTGTTGTACCTAACAATTTCCTGCTGTCCAATTTCTGTCTGTTCAGAGGGTTGGTACCATAAATCAGTGTGTGTGCTTCTGAATGCACAGTCTGTAATTCTTCTAGAGTTGCTTTTCTTCCACGGATACACTACAGGAGAAAAGGAAGCAAGTGAAATTCCATTTTCCTTGATGAATAAACAGCATCCCAAACAGAAAAATATAAATAAATGTGTACACAAATGCCACTGTTCAAAGAGATTACATCAGAAATGCACTGACTTCACAAGGCTTCTCTATTTTAAGTCTGAAATGTTGAATAATTGTAGGCAAAATAAGAGGCAGAAAAACAAGACTATTCTTATCACAAATTTCTGTTCTAGGATCCTCATGGAGGGAGATAGACATTCTTTGACTTAGAGATGGTACTTCTTCTGGCACTTATAAAGCAGGACCACCTCTGTCAGGAGAAGGAAATGCCCATATTGCCCACATCAGAATGACACAGAACAAATGGCTATTAACCTTCATGCCCTTCTAACCCCTTCTAGAGGTTTCTTGAAGAGAAATTATAGAAAATTTACATTTTCCCCAAAGTTTCCAAAAAACCCACTATGGACATAATAGAGAAATTAAGGGTGGCAGAACGAGATCAGGAACTTTAATCCCAGAATCTCTAAAGAATCTTCTGCCGTAAGAAGAAAAATGCATGGTCAATTTTATAATATTTGCTGAATGCATAAATGGAAGACACCTTACAGGTGTCTAGAATTAAAAAAAATCCCCTTTAAAGCAGCCAGGATTTTCACTAGCTATAAGTGAATGAATGAAAGCTGTTTCCTATCATCTAATATACCAACGAAAAACAATCTTTAATACAAATGTAGATGAAAGAGCAAGGATATGTATCCCACCTGTGATGTTTTCATACAGCTGCTCTATTCACACAAAAATTGGCAGAAATGCATATGCCAATTGCATTGTCTGAAATAAGCTGCACCAAGGGTACAGGGGGGAAGGGAGATGGTGGTATTGCACAGTACTTTATTGCAACTAAGAGAATAGGGAGCTTCTTAGCCTTTATAAAATACTATTTTATATGATTATCATATAAAATATATAAATCAGAATTTCACCAGTGTAACATTAGGTTTGAATGGGTGCACCTTGTTTCAAAATGACAGACATATAAGAGAGGAGTGAAATAGCACTGCCATTAGGATTAAGTTTACCTGAATATGTGTCCAGTGGCACTATTTTTGGTGCATTGTTAAACTTCTTGATTTTTAACAAAAATGTTCAGTAAAAACAGTCAAAGACAAATCATGAATGTTAGACGGGTCAATTTTAATCAACCAAGATTGATTAAATAAAATCAATAAGGAAGATCCCAGTAGAAAGAAAACCTTAAAAATGTAGTAGCCAGCTGGAACTTCTTGAAAGGGGAATTGAAATCATAGTGCAGTCACAAACAATGCTAGAAAGAAACATAAGGGACCCAATGTCATTGAATAAGGGAGCTTGATAAGGAGCTGAAATAAAGAAATCTATTTATTGGAAATGGAAGGAAGGGGCAATTTGACCAACAATCTGGTCCCAAGTTATTTATGAATTATATGTTATAAACCTGGCTTGGCAACTACCCAGTGCATTTATGGGTAGCTAGATGCCTCACAGCAATCTATTAGTTATATTCTATAAGCAGATACATCTTCCAGAACAAATGTTAAAAATAGCTCCACTTTACAGTAATCTAAATGTGAAGTCACCATGGCATGAAATATTATAGAGAGGCTGTCATTCTGTAGGAACCAGTGTAGTTATTATAACAGCTAAAGTTGATAACAGACACTCCTAGCCATCATGTGACCCTACAGCGGCAAAAACTACATGCAAATGTTAAATAGCATAGGGGACAAAATGGTATGCTGTGGGACATCATAGCATAGCTGCCAGGTTGTCTACCATAGCCATCAAGATTAAGACTTCTATCCTTGAAGTAGAACGGGAACCAATTTAACCAAGTTCTCCCAATCCCTACCTCACAGAGATGGTCTACAAAATACCATGATTAAAATTTATTGTGAAATCAAGCAGGTTCAACAAAGTCATACACTCTTCTCTGTTCTGCAAGCGTTCATCTATACAATAGCTGATTCTGTACCCAAATCAGTTTAAGCACAGATTGAAAGGGCTGACATAAATGGTGTCCTCCAAATACATATAAAGCATTTTTATCATCCTCTCAAGCACCCTGTCCTCAATAAACTACCCACTAAATGGACAATAGTTTATAAAGTCCTCTGGATCCAGGGAAGATTCCCCCCCCCATAAGCCTCCCCTACCTGGTTCCAATAAGCCAAATTAGGGGAGGTCAAGGGAGCATATCATAAGGTAGACAACCATAGGCATCTTGTCCATATTTTCAGGCCTCATAAACTGAAAGTGATTTTACCTAATTGAAACACATCACATACTGAGTAACTCAGCAAATATCACATCAAAGAAGTCTTCAAACTGGCAAAAAACTAAGTTATCTAATGCTTAAAGTGCATTGTAAATCTATCACAATATTTATTTGAGGCTCCAATACTGGGTTTTCTAGGATAGATTAAAAAAACCCTCCATCCCTCCTCGGGACAACTACTTGAGGTTGTAATTGAACCTTAAAATAAATGTTGTCATTTTCAGTGCCATGCTACAGATTCAGTGACATAGACCAAACTATGTCCATAGTTGTGACAAATTGTATACCCTTTGTGCTCTAGCTGTTTTAAGATCCCCAGAGAAACAAGGAGAAGCTTTAATTCTCAGTACCGGGGATTTGTCAAGAATAATCATGACAATTTATTTCCTCACTGTCAACAAATTCACTGGCTGTGACTTCTGGAAAACTGAATTTTCAAAAGGCAGAAATTCAATAATTGAATTATTGAGATATAAGACCAATTCAGCCATGCAACTAATAATTGAGATAGGTATGGGTTTTCTTTTCATTGCCTGCATTTCTATGAAGGGTGAGAGGAATATATTGGCACAGATGCTTTAATCTGGATTCCTATATGCATGAGTAGGAGTTGGCAACCTGTGGCCTGACATCCAGTCCCAAAAGAAATACATTCACCTAGTCCAAGCAAGACAGAGTACTCGTTGCCTTCTCAGGCAGTCATTTTGTCAATGGCTTAATCAGCCATCTCAGTGTGGGAAGAGCAATAAGTCTCCCAGAAAAATGGCAATATAGTTTCTGTGCCCTATGCTGAAGAAGGTTGCCAACCCCTAGCCTAAATGGTTTCTTTCAATTCTAAGATTTGAATCACAGAATAATAGATTTAAAAATATACCTAGAATAACAGAAAACACATCTTCTATTTTCTTTGATAATTTACATGAAAAACAACTATGGTCAGCAGTGATGTAGTTCAGAAATTTCTGCTGCAACATCTGCTGCAACATTCTGCTGCCAAACCCACTGTCCCTCCATTCTATTAGTTCATCTATTACCTCACACTTGCTACGAAGACCTGTTTCCTGAAGCCGTGACCAAATGCTCTGGATTCTCCCTGCATGTTCTGGATGACTGTTTGTGTTTCCACAAATGCACTGGTGTTTCAGCATCAAGGTGTCATACACAAGACCTGCATCAAAGGATATGAATTACTTCAGGCTACAATCTTACTCCTATTGACAAGGTGAAGAAATTCCCCAATGACCTTATGTCTCTATAAAGTATATGCATATAGAAAAGTATAATTTGAAATAGCAAATTTCAAAATAAAAATGTAGACAGAGGTTTACTAAGTGGAGATAAAGTTCTAACTTTTTAGACTCCAATTTATTTTATTTCCCAGAACTTCTCTGATATTTAAATAAGAAAGTAGCAATAGCAATAGCACTTATATACCATTTCATAGTGCTTTACAACCCTCTTTAAGCAGTTTACTATCAGCATATTGCCCCCAACAATCAGGATTGTCATTTTATCAACCTCGAAAGGATGGAATGGTGATCCAACCTCGAGCCAGTCAGAATCGAATTACCTGCAATACTGCATTCGAACCATTGCATCACCACAGCAATTACAATGTTAATAGAAAATAGGGCACAACCATTATTACTATTATTGTTGAAGATATACAGAATATTGTTTTAAGAGAATATTTTGGGCTGGCTGGCTGAGATATAACTTATTTTCCACATTCTTTTTCTTGCCAAGAGCAGAAAAATATACCTCTATAGTGCTGCATTTTCTCTGAAGGAGTAGGTACATCATTTGGGATATTTATTTATTTATCAAATTTAGAAACTGCCCATCTCCCCCACACAATGTCTCTGGGCTGTGCACAAGTATAAGAACATAACAGCTATATATAAATATTAGGAGGCATATGTTGGATTGCTGTGCCCATTTGCCTGAGGTGGAAAGTAGGTAGATCCATTTTTATTTGGAGATCTATTCTGATGGCATATGAAACAAGCATTTCTAAAACAACAAAAACTGTTTTCTTTAGCTCTTATATTATGCAAACATTTTACATTTCTTAAATTTAGAAATTTAAGTTTTCTAAATTTGAAGAGTGGAACATTAATTTTCAAGGTCTATTTCACAGATCTATTGTATTCTAGAATTTGCTTACTGTTGCTGTTACTTTAAAAAAAAAGAACAGAGTTAAAAACTAGAAAAGTCTCTTAGATTTTTATACAGTAATATACAAGGCAAGCTACTACAATTATGTGAAAAAGAAAGTATACCCTCTTTGAATTCTATGGTTTTATGTATCAGGACATACTAAAAAATAATCTGGTCCTTAGCAGATCTTAAAAGCAGGTAAATACAACATCAGATGAACAGTAACACATGATATGTT
Organism: Protobothrops mucrosquamatus; assembly: GCF_001527695.2. Taxonomy (NCBI): domain Eukaryota; kingdom Metazoa; phylum Chordata; class Lepidosauria; order Squamata; family Viperidae; genus Protobothrops; species Protobothrops mucrosquamatus. Next base: position 942,267 of record NW_015386387.1, on the reverse strand, counting down.
ACACCATATCATTTATTTTACAAAAAGAAATCCAAAATGAAGAATCCATCTGTAACAAACTAAGTACACTTTTACTGTTTTTATAGGCATGAAGAGGCTAAATAGTAACTAGGTGCAGTTAATCAAGTGCCCTTGACCAATTGATCATTAGCAAGTGTGACTACCTCTATAAAAGCCAAAGTTTTAAGAATTTACTGGTCTCCAGCACTGAGTGTATCTTAACACAATGCCAAAGAGGAAAGACATCAGCAATGATCTTAGAGAAGCAATTGTTGCTGCCGATAACCTGGGAAGAGTTATAAGGATTAATATTTTTAAAAAATGTAATTAAAGCAGAACACCAATAAATAGCCTGAATCTGCAAAGATGAAGTCAGGAAAGCTAAGGCTCAGAGTGTAGTAAGATTTGCAAATGACAAAAATAATAAAAAAAGATTTCTTTCAACCCTATAAAAAACAAGAAAAAAGTTAAAAAAAAGATCCACTAATAGGAGGGGGCGGTGGGGCTTGGGGGACGGCGGCTGCAGGGCCGGAGCTGGCATGGCTGGTGCTTTGCGAGCCACAGGGCCGGCTCTACGGGGATGCGCAGGGTGGGCGGTGGGGTTTGGGGGGGTCTGGGGGGGGCGGCTGCAGGGCCAGGGCTGGAGCCGGCAAGGCTGGTGCTTTGCGAGCCGCGGGGCCGGCTCTACGGGGATGTGCAGGGTGGGCGGTGGTGTTGGAGGGCGGTGGTGCTGGAGGGCGGCTGCAGGGCCGGAGCCGGCGCAGCTGGTGCTTTGCGAGCCGCGGGGCCGGCTCTACGGGGATGTGCAGGGTGGGCAGTGGGGCTTGGTCACCTTACAATCAGTTGGTCACCTTACAATCAGCCAACATGGATTTGTCCAAAAAAAGATCATGTCAAACAAATCTTATTTCAATCTTTGACAAAGTGACTAAATTAGTGGACCAGCAAAAAGCAGTGGACATAGGATACTTGGATTTCAGTAAGGCATTTGACAAAGTAGACCACAACATACTTCTTAGTAAGTTAAAATATGTGGGGTAGACAATACCATCACGAGATAGATTTGTAACTGGCTGACAAACCACTTCCAATGCGTAGTCCTTAATGGTACTACATCTACATGGAGGAAAGTAAGTAGTGGGATACTCCAAGGTTCTGTCTTAGGTCCAGTACCCTTCAATATCTTCATAAACAATTTAAATGAGGGAATAGACAAGGGAACTCATCAAATTTTCAGACGACACCAAGCTGGCAAGAATAGCAAACACCCCAGACGATAGGCTCAAGCTCCAGAAGGATCTTGACAGATTTAACACTGGGCCCTATCTAACAAAATAAAATTCAGTGGTGAGAAAAGTAAGGTTTTACACTTAGGTAAGAAAAACCAAATGTACAGGTATAGAACCTGGCTCAATAGCAGCAACTGCGAGAAGGATCTAGGAGTCCTAGTAGACAACCACTTAAATATGAGCCAGCAGTTTGGTCGCTACTCTGGAAATAGTGCAGAAAAGAGCAACAAAGATGATTAGGAGCCTGGAGGCTAAAACATATGAAATGCTATGGTGGGATCTCAAAAGAGTTGTAGATAAACGAATGAACTGAAGCAATGTTGTAAAGAAGAGTGGGGCAAAATTCCTTCACAACAATGTGAGAAGCATACAGTAATACAGAAAATGATTACTTCAAGTTACTACTGCTAAAGATGGTTCTGCAAGCTACTGAATCATAAAGTATACTTAGTTTTTCACACATGGCTTTTCCATTTTGGCTCTCTTTTTATGAAATAGATGCTGACAGTGTAATATGTCATGTGTTGATGTTCATCTAAGGTTTATTTGCATATTTTTAAGAACTGCTAAGAACATATGATTTTTACTATGTCCTGATAGAATTATAGAATTCAAAGAGGGTGTATTTTCTTTTTCACATGACTGTACTTTATCAAGACTTTATTCCTATTCAAGCCCAGCTCATTGTTAGCTAACAATTTCAAGAGAAATGAACTTTTACCATCTGGATATTGGTAAAACTGCTGATGTTCCAGTTATTTGTTGAGATAAGAATATTAATTATGGAATAAATGTTTTAATTAGTTAGTTTGTTAGAATTTATTTTGGATTCACAGCTCCAGACCAGCTTTGACTAAGATGCCAACTACATGCTCTTTGGACCAGGAGGCCTTGATGACAATAACTCATCACTGTTAGACACTGCAATACACTATGTGGGGCTGCCTTTGAAAATGACACTGAAGTTGCAGCTGGTCCAGAACATATTGGCCTTTCTGCTAACTGGTGGTAAAAAGACTTAGCATTGGTTACTGATTTTCCAGGTCCAATTCAAAATTTTGGTGATGAACTTTAAGATCTTATAGAACTGTAAACTTCAGCAAATTTCATTCAACTTTCCATTATTTGTTCTTCTTGGGAAGCAATGCTGAAGGTGTGCATATATATTTTACTATATTCTTATAATAGAATATGCAATAAGCAGTATACAAATGTTTATAAAAGCAAACATAATAGCAGGATAGATGAGATTTATAACAATATTCTGGATTTTGCAAGTAATACAAATATTCACATAAACTAATCTTTTTGACTAAAGATAATCCTTGACTTTTGATCACAATTGTGACCAGATTTCTGTCATAAGTTGTTGCAGTCATAAATTGAGTTACATATTACAGGACCCAATTTTACAACCATTTTTACTGCAGTCATAAGTCAACTTACAGGGTTGTAAGGGGAATCTAGCTTAACTGATGGTAGGCTTTGCTGTTGTTTGGCAGAAACATTGCAAATTATGATCATATGACAATGTGACACTGCAACTGTTCATAAATGTGGGCTGACCGCCAAGTGCCCAAATTGCAATCATGTGACCACTCAAATGGGGTGATAGTAGTAAGGCCTAATTCAGGTCATAACTGACTTTTTTGGAGCTGTTTTTATTTTGAAGTATTGTTTAGCAAACATTTGTTAAGTCAAGGACAACCTGTAATTGCTGAAAATGATTTCGAAAACCAAAATACTGGCTGGGGAGCCAGGCTTATTATATACTCTAAACATGATTCCTAGACAGAGAGAGCCAGTTTGGTCTAGGGCAGAGGTAGGCAACTGTGGCTCTTTTATGACTCGTGGACTTCAACTCCCAGAATTCCTGAGCCAGCTTGGCTGGCTCAGGAATTCTGGGAATTGAAGTCCACGAGTCATAAAAGAGCCAAGGTTGCCTACCCCTGGTCTAGGGGTTAAGATTGAATTCTAATTCCACTTGATTGCTGGCTGGGTGACTTTGGATCTTTCTCACCCCATGACATCAGGCTCAGGTGACAAGATGGTTACCTCCACCAATGGATCAGCACTCATTTGATCAAAAAAAAGTAGATCCTGCACTTGCAGGAAAACGCTCAGAAGAAGAAACAAAAGTGTTTCCTATACAGTTTTCAAAAGTTCCAGTAGCTTTAACTCATGAAATAAAAAATTATTTGAATGTATTTTTGCTGCGGGTGCTAAT